>NC_087448.1:31222500-31525000 GCF_036321535.1 Camelus dromedarius
AAAAGGGCTTCCTATGTAATGTCAGACATCTGTATCATCATTGACTGAATATATCAATCAGAAGAAAGTCTGTCTTTTTAAGTAGTAAACTCTGTGATAACCCTAGTTTACATAGTTTCGTAAATCTACCTTTTCCACACACACACACACACATATGTGTGTATATATGTATATATATATATGTATCTTTGTATCATGATCATCATTATCATATTAACTTTTATATTTTAAAAATTTATATCTTTAATACAGAACTATGAAAAGCACAAAGAAAATATAGAAAATAATTAGGATATTGTCTTCATTAGTTAGGTTTGCTTTGTCATATCTGCTAATATATCATTTGAAGATGCAATAATGTACTTTCTTTCTCTTTGAAATAAGAAAGTAGCAAGTTGTATTCTTGCAGTTATTCAGGAAGACTATGAGGAAGGATGCCATTAAATATTGAAAATTTGAAAATCCTAAGTATTGTCCAAGACTAAATATTGGTTTGTAAGTGGCCAGCAAGGTGGTGTACATTTGAACAGCCTACTTCAACAGGGAAAAAGCCTTTAGTGATTTGTGGTGGTTTAGTTGTCAGTAGATTGAAACATCACTTGGCATAGGAAAGAATATTATTTTACTAGAGCATTTAGAATCAAAAATGGACAGCTTGATGAACTCACTTGGAATCCATTACAGTAAATTGACACTCTTTTTTCACTTTTAAAATCATAAAATGCTCTGAAAAATATTGCCTTATTTTATTTCAAGAAGGTAGAAATGTGAGTGATGTATTCCAGCTTAGTGCAAATAAAATTGGTAATAACCATAACTTAAGCTAACAACACTCAGCTCTATAAACTTTGAATAGTCAATGCATCCTTTGACAGCCCAGGCTGTAGCAATGGGTATCAGTGAAGCTTCAGATTCCAGGTCAGAATAAAATGACTTTTCTGATAGATCAACAGATGAAAACCTTACCAACTCTAAGATTCAGTTTAGATGAAGAGTATAACATAGGTCAAACATCAATTCACCATACAATTCTTTAACAGCAAATATTATTAGAAAACAGATTTAACTTATTGTCCAAAACCCCAAAAGCCTACATAGTAATCTAGAGTTCCCTTTACTTAGTTTAAAAAGCCAATATAATATATATCAGGATAAGATTTGGGAACATTCATAAATCCCTGCAAATATTATTTTTGTTATGTTAATCCCAAACTATGGCTAATAATAATATTTTGTACAAAGAGGATACTAGAATATTATATTCTTTTTTAAATTATCAAATTTATTTTTATTATGGATATTGTTATAGCAGAATATAAAAATTAAATGATAAAAGTTTCTTCTAAGAGTACAATTGAACTTCATCTTTAAAAAGTTCATCTATTTTCTTTTAACTATACATACTTAAACTTATGACTTCAGAAGTAAACTCTAGAAATAAATGCTATGGCCATCTAAAAGTTTATGTTGACAAGTTGCATACATTTTAAATTATAATGCAATCTTTGTACACAGAATAACTATATATACACTTCACTTACATGGATGATATGTAATAGTTACCCAAACTGTCTTGAGAGATGTGGCTTAATATAGATTCAAACTAAGTAGAAGATCAGTCTCAATTATAACATTTCTTTCACAACTAATAAGAGATAATCCAAACATTTGCTGAATATAAAAGAAGTCCCATGCTTCATGGTGTGCTCTGGGAATTCCAATATATTTTCGATGAGAGATGTTGACCACGAAGGAGTTCACTGCTGTGCTCACTGGTAAAGCTGGAGGAACTCTGGTCCACAGGAGGGGATTGCCTTCCATCCACTGGCCTCAGTGCAGCTCAGGCGGAGATCTGAGTGAGTGTGTGAATGCAGCCTGGCAGTTTGGGAGACCTGAGTGGAGGAGAGGGAACAGCACAGCTCTAATATGAGGGCCCACTCCTGGGAAAGGGATCATCAGGACTTGGTGCTTGGTCCTCTGGTTGGTTGGTAAAAGCCCCTTGTGATGTGCTGATTCTCATGACCTCTTCCAGGAACTTGAGCACTTTTAGTGTCTCTGCCATCTCTTCTCGTATAGACTGCAGGGATCTCTCTTTCTTCAGTTGTTTGATGAGAAAATCGATTTCCTTCCTTGAACTCAGGTTGACCGTCATCAACTTTCTGTAAGTGTCAGTGAGGCTGGGTATATTTGCTGGCTCCTTCCCTAGCCTGGCGTTCTTTACAGTTGTCTCCATCTTGGCACACTCCTTTTTAGCCACATAAAGCTGGTCTATGAGGTGGCACTTCTCTTTGATCTTTGTAGCCAGTGTTTTTGCCAGTTGCTTTTCATGTCTTCCATTAAGTTCACTTCTAACAGACTGAATAAGTCTGCAAGTAAATAACACACCCACTAATAAGGTGAGGACAGGCAGACTCAACACTGTCTCCCAGTGGAGGCTCTGGAACACGAACTGAGAACACAGGCCACTGGGCAGCAGCGAAACCAGGACCACACTCAGCTTCCTAAGTATCAGCCCAAAGCCAAGCTCCACAGAGGACAGCAGCCCCTCCATGGCACTGACCCACCAGAGGGCTCTGCCCAGTTACCATGGATCCACCAGCCACAATAAGCCCCAGGGGACACCCCAACATTCCACCTGGAACCCAACCAGCAACTGACATCCTGGATTGGTCAGCTTTCTGGTCAGTGTCTGTGGAGAGAAGCGGGGGGGTTGTCAGAGGAGAGGGTTGTAACTAAAATGTCACTTTTTCCATTATTGTCTAATGGTAATTTTTTCTTACCTTTCTTTTTGTGTCTATATCTGTATACATTAAAAATACAGTGGAATGTGTCAATGTAAAGTTTATGATTTCACAAATCTTTCAAATTCCTAACCCTTGACAGTATTGGAAAAGTCAGTGTATGAACCATAGGTTTGAATCACATCCATTAACACAGAATGTATACTCTCTGTCATATTTCAATTGGAATACACACATTCTCACAACGTGCATCCATCAATGTGAAGGTGGCTGAACTTGATAAAAATGAAAAAAATCGCAATGTGTACTTTGATGTCTTCCTTTTTTGCTCTAAGTAATGTTTTTAGAGTTACATGTTTTTATTTGAATATGCCATTCATTCTGTTTGTAGGGCTGAATAATTTGACCTTGTAAGATTATATCACAAAACATTAATTCATTCTCTTAATAATGGACATTTGGGTTAGTTCAAGTGTGGGCTATTATGAATAAATATTTTTGTATATTATGCATGCATCTTTTTTCTAAATATCTGTTTTCATTTACCCTGTGAGACGAATACCTGGGAGCAGCTCTATTGAGTATAGATATGTGCTAATTTCTCCTTCATTTTGAAAGAGATTTCTTGAGGTATAATTTACATGCCATAAATTCATTCATTTAAATACAAAATTCTTTGGTTTTTGTGTGTAAATGTGTAGAGTTGTGTCTCCCTCACAATCCCATTTTAGAACAATTCTATCACAGGAAAAAAAGAATTCTCAGTCCACACTTTATTGGCTTCATTTGACACAGTCGGTCTCTCTTTCTCTTTGAAATGCTTCCATGATATAAATTCCAGTTCAATACATTCTACTATTTTTATAATTGTTTTTGTTGTTGGCATCTGTTTATTTATGAAGTCACTGGCCTTTCCTTCTGTGACTCCACTGACTGTTTCTACTTTTCTTCCAAACCCTTTCGCATTAGTTTGACTCAGGAATTAGTTCTTCTTCTTTTTTTTTTTTTTTTTTCATAGTTTACATTAGAGTTCACTCTTGATGTTGTACATTCTATGGGTTTTGACAAACACATAATGACATATAACCACCACTACAGTATCATACAGAATAATTTCATTGCCCTAAAAATCCCTTGTGCTACATCTATTCATTCCTCCTTCTCTCCCTCTTAGAATATTATATTCTTAACATTAAATATTGTGACCTAAAAATTTAATTAATAATGTCTTAGGATGAATGACAATCCTTGAAGTTTATTTTTAAAGCTATTTATGAAAGGATTGAATACCATTGAGAGTTAAGGGGAAAAAAGTGTTGAATTCTTGGCATGAACATTGTGGAAGTAATTCCAACCCGATAGTTAGACTAAACTGAATATTTTCTCAAGTTCTTCTTTAAAACATAACCTGAGAGTCTAGTCTGCACTCTTTTACTTATTTAATTTTGTCCAGAAAATGTTCTCACCAGCACTGCCTTAATTTTGGCCATCCATCTCATACTTTGAAGTAGTTTCAAAATTTTCCATGATCTCCTGATAGCTGAAAGCATTTAAGATTTTCAACACCTCTTGAGCAAAAAGAGAACATAAAGTACGAGGGAAAAAAAAAGTGGGTTGAAAAATGGTAACTTGTTTTTTTAACTATATTTAATGAAATAGTGTGTTTTCTAGCAAGTCACTGGAGATCTGTCTTTTAACTGTAAAATGATGAAGTTTGAGACTATACTGGTCCCCTGATGTCTTTCACAACCTTATGATTTTCCAAATACCTTGTTAAATCTGAAAATCCATGAAATGTAAATGCATTTCTCAAAATGTGGATAAGTGCCATTTTATCAGTAAGCAATTAAAGCTTAATGTCTCCACAAGTAGAGCATTATCTAGTAATAGTAGGAGATTAGCAAATGATAGTGAAAGAATGAAGAAATATTTAATTTTCCTGTTTCCAAATTTTTTATGTTTTATGAAAAGAGCATTACTGAGATGTAATTCACCTACCAAAAGATTCACCAGTATAAAATGTACAAATTCAGCAGTTTTTAGTATATTCACAGAATTGTGCATCCATCACCAGAATCAACTTTAGAACATTTCCATCCCCTCAAAAAGAAATTCCATACCTATTAGCAGTCATTACCCACCCCTGACGCCAAGCTCTCCAGTCTTAAACAAACAATAATCTATTTTCTGTCTATATAGATTTTCCAATTGTGGACACTTCGTAAAAAAAGAAGAACAAAACTAAATCATACAATACATGTTTTTTTAAGACTGGTTTCCTGCACTTAGTATAATGTTTTCAAGGCTTATTTATGTTGTCGCATGTGCCAGTACGTCATTTATTTTTATTGCCAAATAATATTACATCATATGAATATACTCCATGTTATTTACGCATTCATCAGTTTATGGACATTTGGGATGTTTACGCTTTGAAACCATTATGAATAATACTTCTATGAACATTCATACACAAGTTTTTGTATGGACATTAAAGTTTTATTTCTTTTGGGATTGTAACCAGGAGTGAAATGGTTGTATGATAATTCTGTTATGTTAGAGATTCTGAGGACCTGCCCGATTGTTCTTCAGATTAGCTGCACCATTTCACATTCCCTACTGGAGTGAATAATTCCCAATAATTTCAATAAAATAATTTCCCAATAAAAAACTAGTCTTATATCAACATTTTTGTCCCCAAAGAATATTTTCCTAGAATTCTAAAGGAATATACATAAGATTTATAGATTTCAGTCATCTTTTTCATAGTACTAATATGATAATTATTTTATTCTAACTTAAAATATTAGCCTAATGGGAATTATTTTCCCATATTACTTAATAAAATTCAAGACATTTAATGCCTTTTTCATATCATATGATCAATACATTTATAATGAGCTATATACTCATCTCTTAATTTCTCCCCAAATGCAGTTCTGATTGGTTAGGTGTGAGAAATATGCTACCCGTAGAATTTGGAGTTCAGTCACACCATGGGAAACATGTGACCCGAGGTAGTGGAAGTCGTGTCCCCAAATCAAACTAAACATCCACCATTATTAAGTTAATGGTTACTTTAATAACTAAAAACATGAAAATAAAAATGTTATTGACTTTGTATTTACAATATGTGGGATATTATATAGATTTAAAAGAGGACAAACTTGTTCTATAGATATTGACCTGAAAGGAGGCTTAACATTTGTTAGTGAAGGAATACATATTGTATTTGAATGCTTTTATTGTCATACAAATAAATAATTTTTATGATTAGTTCCTATCCGTGGCCATCAACTCCAATGTGTTTTTCATTTGTTTCTTTCTTGTTATGCAAATTTCTAGAAAGACTAAAGCACTCAAATTCACTTCATTGTAAAAGCAACACAAAATGTACAAAATTTGGAAGCTGCTGTTTATTATTAAAATGTGGAGAAAAAAAGGAATGTTTCTTATAACAAAAATACCACAGTAAAGATGACTAGGCAGAAAATACATATTTTATCTTCCTTTTAGCCAAATACACAGAAGTGTGTGTGTATATATACACATATATATATAGTATGCATATATTATGTATTATGTATATATATATATATAAGAGTTTTGATACATTGCATTCAATAAAACAAGACATTTTCTTTAATTATATGCTTAATTTATATTTGTTATATCTAATATCTTCAATTACTAATCAATCTATCATAGAGGAAATATTAAGACAATTTCTGAAATGCCAAATATATAACACAGAATAATGCTAGTTAACAGTTCTTAGGGGCTTTCCCTGGGCTTGGCACAAATGGTTTTACATACACTGGTACAGCATCCCTATGAGATAGGTAAAATCATTGTTCTCATTCTACAGATCGGAAAACCAAGACATAACAAGATAAAATGTCTTACCCAAATTCACCCAGCTAATGAATTGTAGATTTTGACTCTGAATCTAGAACACAGGTATGAACCACTATGTATCAATGTCCTCGATTATACTTACAAGACTGTGATCATAATATTACTTTATTGGAAAAATATATTATCCAAAGCTGAAGATAACTTTTCAAAAGTGATTTAAAAAAAAAGGATTGGCAAAAGCAGATATTTGGGCCTTAGCTTAAGGATAAACAATGTGAACAGATGTAATAAATGTCAAACATGAGCCAAATATGTAAAGTACATCACAATTATAAAGTGCGAGGCTAATGAAAAGCATTATCATATTTTTATCAACACATCTAAGTTTACTTCTAATCTTGGAAGAACAAGTGTCCCTTCTACTATTCAAGACTAATATTTCCACTTGTCTTCCTAATTTCAGCCATCCTCTAACATTATAATTTTTTTTCTATGAAGTATCTTCTTTCCTAAGTTGTCAACCCTTTCTTTGTACTGATGTAATTAATCAGCATATCATTCCCTCTCCACTTCTCCATCTCCATCCACTCTGCAACATAATTTTCAGCTCATTATAATGATTAATAATGAAAAAGGGCTGAAAAGAGATGGCTTAGCTCGGTTGTCTGTGAAGCCTTTTAGCTGTGACAGCAAGATCAAATTTGCCTGGAGGTTACACTTCCAAGGGTTTGGGATTATTCTGCAAATAAGGACTATTTGTTTATTCTCTACCCACCTGCTCCTCATTCTTCCTCCTCACCATATACTTACAGCTTCAGACACACTGTCTAATGGAGAACAGGCAGTCCACAGCATCAGTACACAAAGAAATTGAGTCAGCTTGTTTGATCTGGGTCTCATCTGGTATCATCATTCAAAAACATTCTACCCAGAAGGAGAAAGACAAGCCTTTGCAGAATACAAAACAAAAAATTTGCTGCATGTCAACAGTGCTAAACAAATTTATAATGATAGAATTCCTTTCGATCTAAACTGAAAAAAAAAAAAAAAAAAGATGGCCTTCAAATGTTGCAATAGGCGTAAAGAGGGGAGAAATCTGTGGAATGATGTTGAGGTTTAGGGCACAGTAAATCCCCCAGGCCTTCATATTCTGAAATAAAATATAGACGCAATGGTTCCCTGAGGGCCTAGGGGCAGCTTAATTGTTCCTAGGATATTAAGAAAAAAGCTTCCCAGACATTATAATAATATTTCCATACCCAGATAAGGATCACCTTATTTCAAACACTACTCAATTTCTTACTGGGATTTATTTTATACTGACTTATTACTACTGTACAAGGTGGGAAAGTCACTTAAAGTGACTTATAAACAATTAGGTATACATTTTCAAAAATACAAACAAAATTGAAATGAGTTTAATGCAAACAAAATTAAAACCATGACTCTCACACATATATACTTAGCACAAGCCAAAAAAGGTATTTATCTTATGAATGAGAACAGCAGCAGGATAGTAAAACTAGTTTAAGGAGATCAAAGTCACTAAGAAAAATAATACTGAAATGAATTTGCAAAGTTGAAGACAAAACTGGTTAACATCATACAAGGCAATAGAACTTTGAGCATTAGGGTTTATCTTTTCCACGAGGCAGAATTAATTTGGATTATTCTTCTTCTTCAAATTAATATATAATTTCACAGAGCTTAAGTCCTAATCAACTTAGAAATAGAAAATCGAACAAAGGTATGTTCTCCTAGTAAATTAAATAATTCTTCAGTGTTCCAATATGGCATTAAAATGACATACGGGCATGCATGCATCTTATTTATAAGTAACACATAATATGTCTTTGCAATATAAAGAACAGAAAGGAAGGACAAGGAATTACAATTTCTTCACAATTTCACCAAAATAATATTAATAGTTATAATAGATGACTCTAAGCTAAACAATGCTCTAAGTGTTTTACATGTATTAACTATTTTAATCCTAACGATGCTATAAGATAGGTAATGCCTTAACAAAGAAACTGAGGCAGAAAAAAGTTCATTAACTCACTGAACTTCACTCAGTGAGTGAGTGAAGGAGCCAGAATTCAAGTTAGGGGAATTAGTTTCAAAGTCGATCAATTATTTCAACTATCGCATTACACGGATCTCACTAACTCTCTTATATCCTGATTTTTTCTCAACTATGTTAGTGCCATAAGAAGGTTTTCCTTCTTATCAACTCCTCCTAAAATCACCTCAAAGGGCAATACAGTAATAATAATAATTAATAATAATAATAATAATAATAATAATAATAATAATAATAGACATTGTTAAAAATAAGTGTAATAAGAGCATCTCAAGAATGCAATTTTTGGTTGACCTGAAATAAACACTTAGAATTTCTCTATAATCACAGCATCAATACAAGAAATCTACACCTGCCCCCACCTAAACCAGATCACCACCCCTAAGCAACAACAGTGTGGAAATTCTTGAATCCACATTGCAGTATGGATTCAGCCTCCACCAAGACACAGAAAAGTTGTGGACAAGTTGACCAGTATTTCCAGAGTTTAAGAATCAAGTTGTACTTTTCTGTTCCTATTTTCTGCAATGTTTAACATTCATGAACACTTTCTTCTTTTAGAGCCCCACCTGACCTTGAATTTTGGTGCAACCTTCATTACTGTTCACCTTTCTCCCTAACCATTTACTGAATCTGACTTCTTCCCTTAGGTGAGGGTTCGCTACTCTGTAACGTGTCTCATTCTTTATTACCTGAGCTGTTGCATTAATTCTGGTTCTGTCTCTCCTAATTCATTTCCAGATATTTTATTACATAATATTTAAAAATTCATCTGTAATGTTTTCAAATATTTTAATTTAAATGTCTACTCAATTTAACTGGTTTATTATGTAAAATTTGAAACTGATAATATATATTAGTGTTACAAAGCATAATAATCAAGTAACATTCCCTGATTGTGCTATCCAGCTTAAAAAGAGAACTTCTTAAGTATACTCTTCCCTGTGCCCTCCTCAAAATCCTTTCTACCTGTTGTTCCCTCAGTAGTAAACACTATCCTTTGAGAATAGCAAGAATTTTGTATTTTTAATACATGTGTTGTTCATAACAGATTTACCACATATGTATGCATCCCTAAAATTTATATTGTTTAATTTGCTTATTCCTGAGTTTTATAAGAATTGGGTTAAAGCATAGTTTTCAGTGGAGGTAAAGAAAAAAATGTATTTTATTCCTTATTTTTCTTAAGTCATGTGGCTCAATTCTTAAATCCAAATCTGATTAAATCTATTTCCAGCTAAACATTCTTGAGTGGCTTCCCACAAACTATCAGTATGAACTGTCAGCATACAGTGTTTTTATAATCTAGTACCTACCTACGTTTCGAGCCATGTCATCAGATTTCCCTGTAACTCTGCTATTTCACCATACTTCCACTCCACCCCATATTTCATCACTCTGTGTCTTTACAATTATTTTCCTTCTCAGAGCTTTTTACTTATCCCATTGTGTGTCCTTAAAGTTGTAGTTTCATTTTCAATCCTAAAAGATGACTTCCTGCGTGGAGGGATCTGTTACATAGCTCCTGGCCAGTCCCAAAGCTTCCTTTACTATATGTAACTTTGTTCTTACATCAGATGCAGACTTACTACATCCTGTGTGTATTATTTGTTCCTAATTTCCATTAGACATTATTTTTTAAGGGCTAGAGGCTATTGGTCTACCTTACCTAAAACTTGATAAGACAGTGTTTGAATGAATGAACAAATGAATAAATAAAAGAGTGAGAACATGAATGAGGGAAAATGGAGAATAAAATCCCACACACGATTGAGAGAACGGGATTGAGGCTAGGATTTGGAGGCTTGTCTTCACATTGAGTTTCAAATGACCAAGTTTCATCCTTATTTGGAGGACAGAAATTTAAGAGAGATCTGTTGCATGGAACACTATAAAATTGTTTCAGAAATAATTATAAACCTGGATTAATTAGACTGTGGTAACTTTCAGTCCATATACAGCAACGTTTACATAGCAAATGTTCATTTGACATACTTAAGACATTGCTGTGCGCCACCAAGATGAGCTGACTGGGACCCCATTATTGCTCTCACATTGAAGGACAGGGATTATGTCTGCATTAACAGTCACATGCATGAAAAATCATGTTGCAGACAATGGGAGTGACCTGTCTTGTGTAACCATATATGATCAGATTTCTAGTTAAAGTCTTTGAAAAAAATTGTTTTTACTGAAGGAAGAAATTTTAAGTTTATTCCCAAGAAAATGTTACTGCAATTTTAGTTCCCTACTGGCTAGATTTTCTAATGAAAAAGAAATATATGTCCCCTGTTATTTGGTCAGTAAGATCATTTACATTTTAACATACAGAAGCCTCCTCATTATCTGCCAAGTTGGTGCTGAGACAGCATGAGTCATTAATTGTTATGCAGAAATAGATTTTATGAATATGCTAAAATGGGATGGGGTTAACATTTACGACTGTTTATGTATTTGAATATTTAGTGTTTCTGTTCATCTCATGTGCAACCTTTACTTTATGAGTGCATACAGAGGAGAATTAATGTTTGTGAGGTGTTTTGTGTCAGAGATAACATGTGAACAAACAAGTATTTGCTGACCTCTCTTTTTCTCTTAAGAACATTTGTGAATGAAAAATACAATGAAAAAGAACATTTTTTGTTTATTGTTACCCTTTGATCCATGACTATTTTTAATGAAAAGGCATATCTGTATACATCCCCATAATATAAAGAAGCTGTCATAAACTTATGTAAAATCTAGTATTTTCTAAAGGCACATCAAAACAAACACAAATAAATACCCAAGAAAGTCCAATTTATGTCTTACTATACTACTCATCAATTTAGCCTTAATTTTTATCAACCCGGTAATAAGTTTACTTTAATTTTTACCCCCTTTTCTTTCTGATATGTGTGGAGTAACTTAGCATGTAGGGTTCTACATGGTGACTTTGATTTAGAAATGTCACTTTTATTATAATCATTTCAAAGGTGCTGCCTGAATATTTGTTAAATCAACACTGTAAACTACAAATGGACTAAAGCTTTGTATCTTTTAACATTTATTAACTTTCTCAATTTTCTTTTAAAATGATGTTAACCTAAGAGTCACTTCTAAAATTTGGGGATTGACAATCTCATATACATTTTAAATGAATGGGAATTCTCGTAAAGATAGTAAGCACTGTTTTCACAACTCCTTTATTACAACTCTCCAAAATGAATCAGAAAAAAAAAAAAAAAAAAAAAAGCAGAGTTACCATATGACCCAGCAATTCCACTCCTGGGTATATATCTGAAAAAAAAAAAAAATGCTAACTTGAAAAGATATCTACACCCCAGTGTTCACAGCAGTATTATTTAAAATTGCCAAGATATGGAAGCAATCTAAATGTCCATCAACAGATGAATGGATAAAGCAGATGTGGTGTATGTATATGAGAAATACTACTCAGCCATAAAAAAGAACAAAATTTTTGCCATTTGCAGCAACATGGATGGACTTGGAGGATATTATAGTAAGTGAAGTAAGTCAGACAGAGAAAGCCATATATCATATGATGCCAGTTACATGTGCAATCTAAAAAATACAACTAGTGAATATACCAACAACAACAAAAAATTAGACTTAGATACAGAGAACACATTACTGGTTACCAGTGACTGGGAGAGGAGCAATGCAGGGGTGAGGGAGTGGGCAGTACAGACTTTTGGGTGTAAGACAGGCTCAGAGATGGGTGAACGAAAAATACTGGAAACATATCAGTAAACAGAGAATGCTGAAGTCATCAAGCCACCAGCCACTGCCGCCACCCCCCAGTGAAGACAAGCCTGTAGCCTGGCCTCTGCAGCCACTCACAATGGTGCACTCTGAGGGGACTCTGAATAAGAAAGGACAGGATACTGGCCCTGGATAGCTAGATGCTTGTCAAAGGAATGGATTCAATAAGCACAAATGTTTGCTTCCTCCCATATATAGAAAAGCACTAAATTCTTTAACTTGAGATGCCTGGTTTTCTTTAGTTAACAAATAATCTTTTAATGTTCCAACTACCTGGTCTTTGTTGTAAAACTCCTATATATCCTAGCTCCTCCTCTACCTCTTTGGAGCAGTCCCTCAGAGGGATCTGAGAGGCTGTCATCCCGGGCTCGAAGGGGTTCGAGTCCACAGAAATGTCCACCAAATAAAACATAATTCTCAGCTTTAAGGCTGTGCATTTATTTCAGTTGACAGATGTATTGTACAATAAGGGGAATATAGCCAATATTTTGTAATAACTGTAAATGGAAAGTAGCCTTTAAAAATTGTATAAAATGCAATTGGCTGACATAAACTGACTGTATGAGATATACTTTCATGAAGTTTCAGCAAAGAAAGGGAAGTGTAAATGGGGTGGGGGGTGTCATCTATTTCGTTTCTTCCTCATATAACATTCAATCCTGTGACTGGGCAAAAATCAACCTTGTGTATCTAAAAGTCCATGCTATATGAGGTAAAACATGAGTGACATTTTTAATAAAGAAACATTACTCTTAATAATATAAACCATATTTATTAATTATTTTTAAATATGTCAATAAATTAAAAAACCATGGCAAAACCATATTGAAAAACAAACCTGAGTTCTAGGCTCACTTTCCCTTCTTGGGAAGCCCCCTCTTCCCATCTAGCCCACAGGGCTCCTCCATGGCCCCAGAGCTTACCAGGCAAAATCGCCCAGCATTCACTCCAGCTCTTGAGCAGTACTGAGCCCAGTGTGGGGACCTGGATGAAAAAGTGGCTGGTGTCTGAAGCACTAGGCTTTTTCCTAGATTTGGGGACCACCCCAGGGGGGAAGTGGGGTGGGGGAGGACTTAAAGCCATGAAGGGGATAAAGGACATGTAGGATGGCATGGTCTTCATCCACACCAGGCCTCTGAAGGAATGTGATCACTGTGTGGTCCAGAAGCACAGCAGGATGGAGAAGCACCCAGGCTCCAGGTGCATTATCTCCATGTGGGATGAGCTGCTGGTCATAAGGGACCTGCTCACTGATGACAAGAACACTGAGGCTAAGAAGCAGCCCCAAGCTTGAAGCACATCATATCCACCTTCTGCCACAATCAGCACGTGGTCCTGTCCCCTACAAGGATAAAGCTGCTCTCTTGGAGTGACAACTGAAAGGCGATTGTACAGGAAATGGCTAGCCTTTCAGCAAGATCTGACAGGCTTGGAATTCCTCCAGGAACAAGCCAAGGGGCTGCCACAGTAGCTGAAGGGAAGGAAGGCAAGACGGCAGGGAATTGCAGCAAAGTCAGTGACTGGTGCTATGGAGCAGGGAGATATAATAACCCCTGTGCTCCCCCAGACCTAACCATCTAGCACTTTCCAAGATGGCTGCACCTGGTGCATGGCAGGCATGGAAATGTCATGCAAAAATAATCAGGGAACTTTTAATTTAAAATATGTATGTTTTTTTCTGTGAAAAAAAAATTGTGAACTTAAAAATTCAAATCTGTATGCCTCGCTCCTAAAAAAGTAGATGCCAGTCACATTATTTGCCAAGGAGTTTATAAATCCAACTTCAAAGGTAATGAGAAACAGCAAAATGACATCTCAAGGAAAGTGTGGACTGAGCTATGAGCAACATCTTTGTTCTGTTCCAAAGTGAGCAGATCATTCTTTGATGAAAATAACCCAGTTGAAAGTTTGTTCATATAACTGAAAATGCCAATGGTGAGGTGAGCTTTAGGCATTGCCAAGTGTTATACTCAGTAAGTGAAATTAAGTTCTTCCATATTTCTGTCCTTTGACTCCAATATCGAATTCTGCATGATTCATCTTGGCATTCTTCACTGATATCAAATCATTATTTTTTACCCATTCTTTTAAATGTAATATTTCATTTTTGTCTAAATTATGCCATGGCTCTTTCAATGGGTTTTTTTTAACTTATCAGAAAAGACTTTATTTGTGGTGTCTTAACAATTTGTTGCTTTGTTTACAAACACTGAAAACTTTTTTTAAACAGTCTTAAATTTTGGAGGCCAGGATAGAGCAGTACATATACTTTGTATGATCCTGCCATCCAGGCACCTTGTTATACAAGGTGATACAATGTTGAATATGACAGTATTTTTCCACTGCAAATAGTTTTCAGTGCTGTGGAATTCGCCAGACTATTTGGAGGGATCCTTTACTCTAAGGAACTTAAGGAAGACCACAGATAATTTACTGATCTGAGACTTGGGGAAAAGAAGAGTAGAGGATAGGAAAAGAAAAACAGTAGCAATGGATAAAGAATATAGTAAGACATTAATTACCGATAATTTGGGGGTTCAATAGATTGCTTTTACTAGATCCATAATATGCCATTCATAAACTCAGAGTGTTCAAAAATACAGTTTGCTTGGTTATCCTCTTCACATAACTGTACCTTAAACAATGGGGACTTTTCTTCCATTTAAAAAAAAATATAAAAATTATTTCCAAGACCTGAAAAGTCACTCATACAATGATTCGGGTAATGCTATTGATTTGTATATCATTGCCATTTGATAAACTATTGAAAAAATATTTTGCAGGTAATGAGGAAACCTCTGGACATTAAGATTTTTTTTTTTAATTCTCCCCAACAGAAAAGCAATTGTGACTGCAAAGTTTGAATGTGTTTTGCTTTGGATTATTCAATAATAATGTGGTTTATTTATATTTTGTGGATTTTCTGTTCTTTAGGTATTTGCTGTTTTAGCTTCCCTTATACTATGATTTTTAAGCAAAATTCTTTGGAATAATATTAGGTGAAATATTTTACAATAGGGTGATATTTTCACCGTAGAAACATTATTTATGTGGATGTAGGTCCATTTGGAATACATTCTCTCTGCATGTAAAAGTATGCTTATTCTGCACAAGTTTTGCAATAAAACAAAGGCAGTTAAGATTTCCTCTGGGCTAAAATATGACAAGTAAGCATCTAACTTGCAATTTTATTCTCTTTTCTTTTCTTTCTCCCTCTCCCTATCTTGAACATCCAGTGAATTATTTCACTTTTTATACAGAATTCCAGTATTTTATAGAATTATATGTGTATGTATTTACATATAATTCTACTATTTAACAAAAGTAAATAATTATAAGTTATCATAATTTAGAGGAAGCCACATTTAGAAACTTAATATAGAATAAATACTTTTAAACTAGTGATATAAATCATGTATAGCACATTAATATAATTTTAAAATATTTTTAATATACGGAAAATATAATGTAAAAAAAGACAGATACTGTATTTTAACATTGTAAAATGTTAGGTAAAATTCTGTAATCAACTACATACTAGTTGATGAATTAGGAAGAACTAATGAATAGGAGTTATTTTATTATACTGCTTAACCTTTATTTACCAAAGGAAACAAAAATGGTATAAACCAACATCCTCTATAACTTCAGAAATTAATGTCTAAATCAGGGAGTACAATGAATAGGTATTATTTTTGGTTAGTGTGTAATTGTACAAGTTATACACAAGAAAACAAGTAATCATAAGTTCTGTGTATCATTTATTTCATTTTGTCAACAAAGAAATCTTTGTTTTTTGGTTTTTGTTTTAGTGAAAGTGTTTTTCACATTTTCTCCTCAAATTCCTCATGTCCTAAATTTAGGGACTAAACAAATTATGTAATTTTTTGTTATATTTCCCAGTTTGGAAATTGACTCTTTGAAATGTTGAATCAGATCATAGAAGGAAAGGCTAACTACCCAGAGAACAAACTCTTATTCTCTATGTCAACTCTTCTCTCATACTGTTTCCTCACCATATTTAAACATAAGTTACAACACTAATAATTGACCCTTACACTTTCACTTGCATCTTCTAATTCTCCTGGCTCTCTGAAAATGTTTCTCAATGTTTTTCCTTGGCTAATCTCTCTACTTTCCTCACCCCCAGGGTTCTGGTCTTTCTTCTTCTCTCTTAACAATTTATACTCTCTCCTACTACACTCCTGGCCTATGGCTTCAATAATTATTCTGAGCTTCAGAGCTCACTTCTCAAGCTCTGTGTATGCCTACTGAGAGTTGGTATTTTCTTAGTAAACAAATTTTGTAGCAAATTCTCTCCAATTCCTAGCATTTCACATAATAGTTCTACCATCTACAAGGTAATGTAGGTTAGTAAGTTGATGGCAGAAATAGATTCCTCCTTCTTCATTCCTACCATTTGAATAACTTCTATGTATGAAAATTCATATTCTGAAATGTTTTAATATTTCCCCATCTCCATGTTACTTTATTCTAATCTATCCTGCATCCATCCTACTAACAAATCTTTTATGTAAAAACCTGGGAATTCTCTGTACTGGTTTCCATTCTTTACAATATAAAGCCCCAGCTCCTTACAAGGCTCTCAAATCACTCTTAAACAACACTCTATTTTATTTAATCAGCATGTTTCTGATCATATCCACTCCCTCTGTCCTCTCCAATTTTCCCCACAGAATATGTGTTACCTAAATTACAATTAACTTTCATGCTACATTATTAGTCCTGCACAATGAAGATCTGCTCACTTCTACCAATGACTTTTATATATCTAATCAAGCATTCATGTAAATGAAACAGCTGTTCAAAATTATCTGACACTAAAAGTAAAATTCACATAAACACAAAATAGTAACATTTTTATATGAATTAAATGTTTCTAGGAATTTTTCAAAGAAAGCAACTACCACATAAATAGAAGGAAGACCTAAAATATCTTCTACTCAGAATGTTACCATAGATGTTCGCCATCTTGGGAACTTGCAGTGCTGGTGTCAATGCTGCTCATGGTATTTTAGCCACGAATATAGCTCAATATAGCTTTTGTAGCCATAGTGAATCTATGTGTACTGTATACTTATTTACATGTTCAGAAGGTCAAATATTTTTAATAATGAAGAATGGCCAGGTAAATATTTAAAAATGTGTTTTAGAGCTTTGCCATCAAATGCTGGCCACCAATGGGCTGACACTGCCAATCTATCAACCATTTTTTTTGGTTTGTTTGTTTGTTTTATTTTTTTTTAATGAGGAAAAGATTATGGCAACACTTTGTTAAGAAATAGGTGATAGAGATTACAAAGATATTTTCTCTTTCTGATATCCAAGGGATAGTTTGAAAATCATAGACAATATTAAGAGTGTGAAAATAAATATTTAAATCAGAACAATAAAAACTAATTTCTTGCAGAATAGTGCAGATGATTTCAAAATATGGTAATATGGCAATACTCTTAACAATTGAGAAAGCTTGCCAATATAACCTGATTCCAAATGAAATGTATTTTTTCTTAGTCTCTCAAAAGCTAGGCTATTTCAAGCAGATTGATAAGATGGAGTAGGATGTGAAAAGTCTGCAATAACTGCCGTCAAATGAATTTTTATTACAAATGAAAGTAGTGTCATGTATGAAAATCAGGATAGATTTTGTCACTTTTGTTAGCATTCTTTTCTAGTACCAAAAAGAATAAATAAATGGGCATTCAACCATAATTACAAAGGTTTTGTATCGAAGATAAAATAAAGATAAAAATATAATTCTAAGATTATAATTTTTTCTCATCATTAAAAATTACTAATTCCAGGAAATCTAGAAATTCCAAAACCAAGAAAAGAATCAAAACCATTCAAAATATCACTGCTGTAAGAAAATTTTAATATTAAAGTATTTTATTCCAGCCCTGTTTTCCATATTAATTTATAAATGCAGCCCCTACCTTGAACAAGTGGTCCTTTATTTTATTTTATTTTATTTTTTAAGGAGGTACTGAACCCAGAACCTCGTGCATGCTAAGCATGTACTCTACCACTGAGCTCTTTCCACTCAAGTGGCCCTTGAAGGGGCAATAAAAAAACAGAGTTTTCTCACAACTGCCTCTGTAAGCCTATTTTGAGAGGCCCTCTATCCTTGTCCCTCTGAATAAAATCACAGTCTCTATGTCTCTTCTGGTGGCTTTTAGCTAATGAAGTCTCCCCCAAGAATCCTGAGTCACATAAATAGCCTCATTTCTGTAATTAAATTGTTCAGTCCTGTCAAATTACATATTAGCTGAATCCTATGGAACCTAAGTGACTGCTTAATAAGTGGCAATTCTCTTGAGATGTTAAGAAGGAAAGAAAACACATAGTGTATTTGCCTGCTAAAAACTCAGTATGTGAGGCCACTTTGTTAATCAAGATTCTTATGTCAGTTATTTTAGTTCCTTGGGAGATTTGGGGACACTGGGTTAATCTGGGGGCATCAATTTATTAGTGTGACAGTCTTGTTAAATAATCTCCTGGGTCACTGTGATAGGGTAAATTTGGAAAATTTTGACTCACTTATCCCAGTCTTTTGCTCCCAGCCATTTATCCAGGATTATTTTGCCCAGGAGGTAGTGTGCCATGTGATTAAGAACATGAACTTTGGAAGCAGACTGCCTGGAGTTTTAATATGACCACTTTGGAAAACTATTCAAGGCAAGAAACCTTATTGTGACTTACTTTTCCTAGTTTTAAAAGGGTGTAATCATGCTATCCAATTTGCCAAGTTACAAATATTAAATATCATATTTACTACCTTAGAAATTTAAAGTATGAAGTCACAAGTTCATCACAGTTACAGTCATCCTAAATGATACAGAGTTTTCAGGAATCCAAGATTTTGTATAGGCTAGGCCAATTGAAATCAAAGGCTTACTTACTTTTAAATGTCTAGAATTTAACATGAAGGCTTGTCATAGAGTGGATAATCAAAAAACGTTTTTAAATTGATGAAAAGTATAAAACATCATGTCCACTTTTCAGTATTAATAGTTATAAGTGATATCTAACGAGTCCTCAAATTTGGCCAATTAATAAAATATAAAGAGGAAAAATCACTCCCAAGTTACAGTGCATGGTGCCCCCTTGAACATGTAATTTTAAGAATTGTGTTCAAAATGAAAGGATATCAATTAAAACTTATCAAAGTCAACCAGCACTGCCATATTATCTCATGCAAACACATGATTTTCCCACCATACTTGAAAGACCAACTTTTGATCATATTTACATTCTGTTAAATTAGTCAAGACCATTGACTGGAGACTTCTGATGAACATAACCTATACAAATCTGGAACTGAACCAACCCGGTTAAGTGTTTATATGTGCTCTATGGAAACAAGCTGAATTTACTCAAAATGAAAGGAATGTAGGAAAAGTTGTTTTAATGGCTTTGTCAACTCCTTTTTGGGGGATAACCACAATGTGGTCAATTTTATTTCCTGTAGTTATTTTAATAATACATTCCAATATTGCAGAAAGTGCAGTTCTGGGAGCCATCACAGAAAACAGATGGACTACAAACCGTTGGTAGTAAATCTTCCAAAAAATTAAAGAAATCGTATTATGATAATTGATCATGATTATATCAAACCCAGCATAATTCAGCAGCATTTTATTTAAGCCATACTGAAAGATAGAATAACTTAAGGATTAAGTGTGAATCCTAGAGCCCAAATTAAAATCCTCTGATGCTCTTCTCAACCACATATAAGCTGTGCAAACTTGGACTACTTAGTTAAACTCTCTGTGCTTGAGTTTTCTCAAATGGTAAACATGTATGGCCAAACAAGTTTCTATTCTTAGAGCTGTTATAAGACTAACATATGTAAACTATGAGTCACTTAATTATTATATGGAGTTCTGTCCCCAGATAGTACCAGGGCCAATGGGAATAAGATACAAGAAGAATGATTTTAATTCGGTATAAAGATTTTTTGAATAGTGTCAGCTCCTTCAGTTGGTAGAAAGTTCCCATTAATGGTAAGAATGACTATGCTTTTTTTTTTAATTGAAGTATACTTGATTTACATGGCTGTACTGAAGACATGTAAGGATTTTTAAGAGAGGTTTGCACAATAGAAATCTAGCAGAAATATACATATATTTCTTCTAATATTCGTATTCTGTTATTCTCAAGGTGAGAATCTTCACAATAATTTAGTTCTGCCTAACAATACCTTAGTTGAGACTCATAAAATTTAAACAAGGTAACTTTGTAAAGAATTCTTCTACTTTCATATTTCTTGACTTCAGCAAAGTTTAAACATCTAAACTTAGTGCATTTTTCTCATGAAATAATGACTATGAAATTATTTTTCATAAATATTTTCTAAGATCTTTTTAGTGTTCAATTAAAAAAATAAAAATCTCTGCTCTGTACATCAATATAAAACAATATAGCAATTAAATTTCTTTTATTAAATATAAACTAAAAATGGTACTTGCTGATGATTTTGAGTATTTCTCTTTAAATACATAGGACATATAGTAAGCATTCCTTTAAATGAACAAGAAAAAATTAAAGGTGTAACATATGATGACTAATACAAGACGAGTGTGTTTCAGCTGGACGTTTTCCCGTGTGATCTATAATTTTTTTATACCACGTTCCCTGGATTATGGCTTCTCTCTCCATTTTATTTCTGTGTTGGTCTGTGTGCTTTCATATATTTTTTTTTTTACCCTCCAACCTTTGAAATTCTGCATACGTCCAGTAATAAATTCTCGGAAATAAAGTCCAGGTAATTGCTTCAAAATATTGACTAGTTTTTTGATATTTTGGTTAAAGATGTCACTGTCACTCTTTCTTCTGTAGAAAGCATTTTGTTTTACAATCTTTCATTTGCTTCTGCCTTTTCCTTCCCCTCATTTGAATTCTTTTATGATTGTATTCAGTTTCTCCTCAAAGGCTCTTTCTTCTGCTTTTCAAGAGTCTCAGAATATGCATTTATTCTAAAAAAATACATTTTGAGCACTTAAATTATTCCAGGCTTTGGGATAATTGTTGAGGATTTAGTCAGGTAGACAGATCTCATCTTTACTACTGCTACTACTACTACTACTACTACTACTACTACTACTACTACTACTACTACTACTACTACTACTACTACTACTACTACTGTAAAACGATGGTATTGAATTCTCTCTTTTAAGCACTGTAGTTCTCCAAAGAGTATTCTGCTTCTGCTGACACTATATTCACCATTCAGGGTTTAAATTCTTACAGTCTGGCTTTTATACTAAGCCACTGACTGGAAGTATCTTTAATGTTAGTATCTTTAATTATACTAACAACAAATCTATAATTTTTCTGTCCTCATTCTCCTTGAACTTACTACAAGTTTTAGTGTTGTTAAACTCTCTTTAAAATTTTCTTTTGCTTACTCTCTCTGTCTCATAGATAACCTCTTTTTCTTCCTTTTCCTTGGATCAGCAATGTTGGCCAAACCATAAAAGGAATTCAACTCTCCGCTAATTAAAATGACTCCAGATCCCATCTGTCCAAGATTTATCTTTTCAGGAACTTACATTTCCACTTCCTGCTAAATATTTATCATATATTGTGCCTTATCACTTCAACAGCAATGAATCTTGTAAGAACTTATTGTACTTTCCCAGATATTATCTTTCCTGAATGTCTCCATTTCTGCCAAAGGTATCATCAATTTATTTGGCTACCAAACTGCAAATTGGTGTCAGAATTTAGGCTGGCATTAAAAGTCAAATGAATTAATTTATATTTAATTTATTAGCCAGATCTTTCATGAAAATTTGTCTACTTACCCTAGTCCTTGATAATATAATGCCAATCCAAGAAACAAAGTTAAGTGCAAAGAGGGATGGCTTAAAGATACACAATTCTAGGTTTAAACTAACAACTTATCTAGGTGTGTGTCCTTGGATAAATTTTCTAGTGTCTATGAACCTCATTACTTATGTATATAAAGAAGATCAAATAAGAAAATATGAGTAAAATGCCTGACACAGGAAGATAAATATCAGTTGCTCTTATGTTAGTTATATTAGTTTAGGCGATTTTCTGATGATGCATTTTTTTCTTTATTCTGTTTTTCTGTCTTTACAATTAGGCACTCAAAGATGTGAACAGAAAGACCATAATATAAAGTCACTAAAGATGTCTCCATATATAATTAATACTTTATAAATGTTATTTCCTTTCTGTTCACCAGTTTTTGCATGCACATTATCTTACAAATGTAAATGTTCCACGAGTCTCTTGTTTGTGTTTATGGTGATAATTGGGCCACGGCTTTCGTGGGATATGCAATCTCAGGGTTGCAAAATTGAGGGGGAAAGAGACAGTGGGCTAGGAAGGAGGGAAAGAAAATTCAAGGCAGTGCATTTCTGAGCTGTTAACAGCTTAACAATAAAATGCAATTGGTAGTTTAATGACGAAAAATGTCTTCCAACCAGTGCACATGGAACCACTGTGGCTCAGATCTGTTCATCCAGAAGTTAAAAGGAAAGGAATTATCTGCCGACACATCTTGTCTTCTATTTCTCAGAGGGTAGAGCTTGTACCACTGTAGATTATTTCTCTGTCTTTTCAAAACTGTGTTAACCAGCTCCACTTGTCCAGTCATCCCAGACTTTAGTTCAGTGTAACTTAAATTATCCACTGGCAAAGTGTCTCCTCCACTAGAACCTAGGGTCTCTTGCTCAACAAATCTTTCAGTTGTAGAGAAGTAATGCGCACATTCAAAAGCGAATTACTGAGAGTAATACTGAGAAAGGTTAACCCTAAATCTACCTCTTATTTCTCTAGCTCATGACTTCTATCAACTGGGGATGCAAGATTAAATGTCAGCATTGAGTCAATGCATGTACTATCCCTTGGAGTACCGTGTTCCAGCCATGCATGGTGCTGCGCCCCAAACTGGTGCTTAATCCAAGCCCTCAGCATGTTGTTCCACTGCTCTTCAAGCTAGATGTTTATAAGCGATACAGTAAGATCAATGAATCTCACATACAAGAGCCCATTGTTGTACTGGCTTTGCCATAAAATAGATGCCTTTATTAAAGAAAATTTTTCAGTCACAATTTTGTTAATCATACTATAACAATGAATTAGGAATTCCCTAGACCATTGATGCTGTTGAGGGGGCAAAGAAGGTAAGCCTATCTCCAGAGTGTTTGTATATTTCAGAAAAGATGAATTTCTGATTCCTGCAACATAGAAGGGGACTTGTGTAATCCACTTTCCACCAGCTGACTAGCTTGTCTTCCCCCAAAGTTGTGCCATATTAGGAACTCATGGTGACATGGCTAGGTCAGCCTTGCTGAGGGAGAGCTCATACTTTCAGGTCTGAGCATGACTTCCATGCTTGCTATCATGATGACCTCTTCGTGGGCCCACTGTAGGAATACATGGATGGCTAAGAAAGAAGATAGCAATGTCCACGGTACAAGTAACTCTGTCTACCTATCGTTGAGAGCCTTCTCTGTCATGGGTGCTGTCTGCTGAACATTCAAGAAAGATCCTTACTGTATGATCACTCCAATGGACCTATTGACATAAGATTACCCCAGATCTTTTTGCCACCAATCCACCCCTATTGCTCCTTTGAGGCTTCTCACCAGCCAACCAAGCTATTTGCCAGTGCTCAGAAATCCATGTATAATTTAGACCATCTCACTCTTGACGCAAAGTGGGCAACCAAGTGTATTGTTCAGACTTTGCTATGAGAAGGGTTTCCTTACATCCTTGTCTTGGTTAGCACCAGTGTAGCATGCCAACCTTTTTCTAAACTCTGACTGAATTTTTTATTTTTCCATAGATTTATTATAAGGAACCCCAGTTGTGTTGAGAAATAGGTATGTACTTACTAGTATCTTTTAGATCTGCTTGAGCCGGGTGTGAATGCCATGTTTCCATTTTAAAACTGCACTCTACAATGGCTGGGCACTATGCCTACTTCACATCACTATCCAATGGATTTAACAACACCAAACAATTTTCAGTCACTGTGTGTTCCATGGTAAGATCCTCAGTTACCACTTGAGCCCAATAGTATTCCAAGAGCTGGTTTTTGTTTGTTTGTTTGTTTGTTTTCAAACAGAGAGCAATTCTTATTTTCAGAGGATGGTCTTGCTATGGAACTTTAGAAATCTGAGTCATGGTTTTACCATTGAGACTTGCTAGACTCTCCCTCCACATTCTCATCTACTGTGGGTACTCCCAGAATTAATTTCTGGTCGTTTAGCACACATGGCAGGGAAGCTTAGCCAACAACCAGGACTTGAATACACTAGCCCCATTAGAAACAGTCTGATGAAACAACCAACAGATAGATTTGAATCATATTCTTATGTGCCTTAAAAATCCAAAGGAACCTAATGAATTTTGCGCCTCATTTTCGCTGGTCAGGTATATGAGGGGCAATGACTTTCTTTCTAGAGAAGTCCTCCCACTATACTCCAGACCATTATTGAAAAGTCTACAGATGCAGAATATACTTGAAACCCCCTAGGGATTTACTTCTCAACTTCTGGCATACATGTGTTTTACTAGGTTATCTAGAATACTTGCCACTTCCTACTCACTGAAACCAGTTAGCAAGATGATATCAATAGAGCAGATACCTTTGATACTTTGTGGAATCTCAGGACAATCAAAGCTTTTGTAGATTATATTATGACAGAAAATATAAATTTCCTTATAACAAGAGCTTGGAGATTATGAAAGTGTACATCCACCTTTGCTATAGAAAGACAAACTCCCTTTGTTCTTTCCTGATAATTCCTTAATAATGAGAATTGAGAAAAAAGCATTTGTCAAGTCAATAACTGGATATTTATGCCCCAGGCAACTGCGAGAGTTTTCCCATACCTAGGAGCACCACTTCAGGTTGGCTCCTTGCCAGAAGGGAGACAGTCTTCCTCTTTCCAGACTTCCTGAGTCTAGCTTCTGTTTCTTTCCTCTGGCCACCTCGGCACTTTTCAGAGATGAGCCACAAAACACAAATTGTGTAATCTTGGTGATTCTGCATATGACTTAAATTCTCTATTGACATTTAAAATTGGAAGCTTGCACAAAATAAAGAGGAAGAGTAAAACTCAGGCTAGTGGTTTACAGGTTTCATTTCTCATTATTTACAGTGGCATTAAATAATCAAATACACCACGACAAATCAGAAGAGATGCTGTGGAAGAAAAGGAAAAGCTTTATATGAACTTTTTATATTTTTGCAGCTTTTTTTCCTGCTCTTTGAGCAAGAGGCCCTGCATCAGCATGTTGTATTGTGCCTCACAAACTGGGTAGCTACCCCTGCTCCTGGGAGATTCTGATACAGGCAAAAATTTGAGAACCACTGTTCTACCACATCTGGGAATCAAAGCGAGAGCTCTGCTAGCTGTTAGTATATCTCAATTATATACTTATATCTCAAGGGTAACCACAGAGGTTTATGGGAGTGTTGTACTTACAATGAGATAAAACTTCATTCATTGTGCAGCCTCTGTGGGTCCTCCTATGTCCAGAGAACATTGGTGATGTTGAAATGTCACCACAAAATCAAACAGTCTTCAGAGATGTCAGGGCTCCTCTTTTCAGTACACTTCCACCCTAGCAAAGTCTGCAGATCCCTTTGGGGTAGGACCAGAGGGAAATTTATTGTATAAGCTTGTAACTTGATTTGTTGTGTATCCTTCTCAGGAGATCTCATTCTCCTGAGATTAATATATTCTGAGTCTGTGAACCTACGTTGACCTAGAAATTGTAAGAAGCACTAGAATGTGCCACTGCAGTGGCTAATATCAGCTTTCTTTTATTCAAATGAAGAAATATCCTGAGTGGAAACCCATCAGTCTCACCCCGGGATACTTAAGGAGCAATTCCACAGATTCCCATGGATCTAGGCGATCTACACGTACTCAGGCCCCCCTGCTCTTGTTTTTGATATCCATCTTGCCTCTGATGATTAACTGCCTCCATCTAGAGTCTTCCATTCTGGAATATTAGCCCCAGGGAGATGGCAGCATTTCTCACTCCTAAACCTGGCCTTCTTAAAAAGATGGTGCCCCTCACAGCATCATTCATTGGGCCTTCTCAAGGAGCAGTAAAGAAAGGATTTTCAGTTGTTTCCAAGTAATCAATTCTGATATCTCCACCTCACTCTGACTTCTATTGTTTTCCTCAATGAAGCTCTGACATCTCTAACTCATTTCCACCCACGCATGATCATCTACAGACTTCAGTGTGGTGTCCACGTCCACTATTAAAACCAGCTCCCAACCAGTATGTATTTGGAGTTATGCTGAAACCTGAGTAATGAATACATTCTCTTGTCTTCATTCTTGTACCTTTTCACCCTTGCCTAACACCCTCAAGATCCATCTCCATGCATGTTCCTTCCCAGTTTCATCCATACCCCTACCAAGATATTGAAATCACTTTGATATGAATGTTATTTCTTGCTGCGTTGGAGTTTTTAGCTCTCTACCCAGATGGTATGGAGATTTGACTCTGGTATTTAACCTAGAGGCAATGATTATTTGTGAGGAAACAAATTAAAATGAATAAAACATCTACAAAACATCTTTGTGGGTTTTTTAAAATGTTTGTTTATGATTGGTATGGTTTTTATTATTTTGTTTTTGTAACAAGGGAGAAGAGACTTATGCAATCTAGAAAGGAAGGGTTCATAAGAATCTGAGGTTCAAGATTTTCAGGCTTCCTTCCCCCATACTTAGCCTAATTGATAGGATTTCTACTCTTTTCTTATCAGTTGTGTGTTTTTTTTTTTTCTTTGAAATGAGGCGAACAAAATTCAAGTCATTTATCTACCATATATAATTGTGGGATCTTTGACACCTTATTTCAACTCTTATTAGTTTCAGTTTCTTCATATACTGAGATTAGATATTATAATCTGTGTAAATTATGTCCTTTATTTACTAGCCTATGATAAGTTACAATTTCTCCCTCATTATTTAGCATTAGAAAGTCTTTTATCAATTATTTCTCTAAATATAACTTTTTACTTTGTTTTACAGCAAATCCAGGTATTTCCCTGAATTTTAGGAATCCCATAAAAATTACTAGAAGATCAATGATAATATGCATAGAGGTTGTAAGTTCAACTGAAAGCATTCCATATTGCCGCAAACTCATGACCAATCATGTTGCAATTATTTTTAATTTATAATAACATTTGTAGTTACTAAGTAAAGATCTAAAATCACCATTGTGTATTAAGAGTGTTAAGTCATATTAGGTACTTAAAATGTGATCCTTCATACAAAAATCCTTGATAGAAATACATAGAACTTTGCATATAAATTGCATTATATTGCATAAACTAAACCTATTATAAGAGTGGTCACAGGATTAAGAGTTGTATTTGTGGATGGTAATGTCCTACACAGTAGCTAGGAGGCATCAAAACAGAATAAACTAAATTATAAGTAAAAAAAGAATTGGATTTGTGGGAGTCTTACATATCAAATGTCAAGCAACCAGATGTCAAGGTATTCAATTAGGACAATAAGTCAAACTGAAACTAACAATCAGGACTTCATTCAAGTAAGCAAGAGAGCAAAAGTAGTGCTGGCCCTCCACATCCCCCTTTCACCCACAGAAAGGCACCAGGTGAGGCACCAGCTGGTCCAGCCGGGGGTCAGCACAGTTGGGGGAACTCATCTCCCTCACTACCAAGGAACCTGCAGCAAAAGATGTCTGCTACTTTATGGAATAGTGGCTAGAAGAGAAGGAGAGGGGAGAGTTAAGCATAGAACGGTGCTGAGTCTAAGTGGAGGTCTCTATAGGCAAAAACTCATGTTCTACACCTGAGTGGTAAATTGAGAAGGAGGTTCCTGTCTCTCAATGCCTGTAGTTTAATAGCCATCTGGTATCCCATCTGGTTGAATCTTTGGAAAGTGGATGAAGGAGATGGAAAAATTGTATGGAGTCTTCCAGAAAGACTGAAAGGTGTCAATAACTGTAGAAAGAGGGTAATCAATTGAAAGAAGCTCACATGGGACAGACAACCTGGTCAAATACACAGTACAAATGAAAAGTACCGTTTTGTGGAATTCCTGCCTTGCTCCAGACAGCTCACTTGTGAACTGTAGTCCAGGATGGGGTTATCTTGTCCCCTCCCATCGCCAATTAAATCCATCCTTTTATTTTACCATTAAAACAATGAACCACCTTGTGGTATGGGAAGTGATACACAGCATTTTGAGTGTATAGTATGCCCCATAATGAGACCCATTGATGTAGGCTGCAAATCCAGGGCTTTTCTTAGATACAGTTTACTTAGAGAAACTGGGCAGAAAATAAATGTCATCTTATAAGTCCTGCATCGTGTGGCTTCAGTAATTGGAATTTGCACGGAGCAATGGCTAAGCCAAACTGGGAGAAAGTGTCAACTTCAGTCAAGATCCAGTAGAACCCCTCCAGATAAGATGGGAGGTCCAACATAATTTATCTGCCAAGAACTCCCTGGCCCATTGGCTTGAAGGATCTGCCTCTAAATACTGTTATCAGCTTTGACTAGGGATTGGTAGGTGGGACAGCTTTTCCATGCTGTTTTGGCATCTTCTGACAGTAGTGGCAGCCCATAGATCCACTTTAGGATACTGTATGAATTTCCATGGCTGTCCTCTGTAGATCCCAGAACATCTGCTTGCTCTGGAGCAGAGAACAATTCATTCTCCATGGTTAGCTGACAGTCATGTTCTGCTCATTATTTTTTTTTCCCCCTTTTTCAGTGTAGGGGACTTTCTGATGAGCATCCACAGGGTTAACAAAAAGTTTATTAGTAACAGATCCAATTTTATCTAAATCTCTTGTCCCCATGGAAAGGGGTGAGGACACTTATTTTATACGCCAATTTAAGGTTTGTCAGTATCCCAACTAGATGACCAGGCTATTAGCCACATTCAGTGAAACTGTAACATGGTACATTTGGGTGGTGGACTGGATAAACGTGAAGCTCTGTGCATTGCACCACATGCCCTTTACTGCACTCAGTAAGGGACAGGTCTGTCTCAAGTTATATGGCAGCCACACACCATTCCATCCCAGTAGAACTTAACTGGAAAGAGCCATCAGTAAAGCAGGCCCACGCATGGTCCAGGAAGTCTCTATATATGAATCTTCATTGGGCTAGTGGAGACATGGCTCCTCTTGGGAGCCAGAGTGGTACTCCTGAGACCAACTCTTGGAGTTTCAAGGCCCCAGTAGGGCCAGGGATTTACAATTTCCATTTGATTAGAGAAGATTTCTGAGACTCTCTACCAAGCAAGTTGAGGCCTCTGTTCAGACTCATGATATGAATGGGATTTCTGGTAGTACTACTTCTGGGCTAAGAATCCTGTGCTCACCAGCCACCAAGGCCCACTAGCAGGCCAAGAATTGCCTCTCACAGGATGTTTACCTTTTAGCTGACTTCAGGAGTCTATGGATGCAGAAGCCCAATGGATACCCCTGGCCTGTGATGGTTTCCAGTTGATAATAGGCTACAATTGACAAACTAAGAGATCACTGAGATCTGTAACTCTAACAGAAAATGTGAGTTGGGGGCCCCAGGGAAGAACAAATTTAGACTGATGGAGAACCTCCAGGTGTCCTATTGGTCAGGGCTCCACTCCAAGTTAGTGGCCTTTCTGGTAACCCAGTAGATGGGTACCATTAAAATTTCTTCACGGGGAATGTGAGAGCTCCATTAGCCAAATAGGCTCACCTTTCACTGGGCTTCTTTTTATCTGCCAGGGCAGAAGAGTCCAAAGCTTGGCAGTCCTCTCCTCTAAAATGAGATGTCATACCTCTTCCCAGATTTCACCCGGGAATTTCACGTGGGTTGTCAGTCCTTGTTACTGGTCTGTGTCAATGCCATTTTACCACACGTGGGTCAATGGGCTTCTTCTAATTCTTGTCAGGAAGGGACCTTGTCTCAGTCCACTAGGAGAATGTCACCAATATAGAAGAAGGCTAGTTCTCCCTCCTGGAACAAAAATTTTTTCCAGATCATGACCTATCAGTAGATGGTAGTAGCCAGAGAATTTAGGTAGCCTTGTGGAAGGACATTAAAGGTATTTTGCAAACCATTTCACATAAAGGCAAATTGAGCCTGATCATCCACGTAGAGATGGATGCTGGAGAAGGCGCTTGCAATATGTATTGCTGCATTCCAAGTTCCTTCAGCTGGGGCAATAGTCCCCACTACAGTCACCACGTTGGGTACTGCTCAAGCTAAATATAGCATTCCTGAATTGAGCTGCCTACAACCAGCGGTGAATCTTGAGGTCTTGAGTGCAGGTCTATTGAATGGAGAAATAGGCTCTCAGAGGACTTTGATTCCCTCCAGCTCAGTGATAAGTGTAGGCACTCCCTCCCCTCTCCAGGCAGCTGGTACTGGCTAGGGAGACAATGACATTAGATACAGGTAGTTGGATTGGTTCATAGCCTTTCTTCCACATGATTCACTAAAAGAGCCCTAACTGCAGCATTCCTGTTAGGTCTTGGGAGCAGAGGCGAGCAGGAGTATACGTAGAGAACACATCCATACCAGTAACACATTCAGTAGTGGGGGCCACAATGGTGGAAGGAGTAGAGGCCTAAAGGGACCCACTCACAGCCAGGACTCAGCAAAGGTCCCCCCACTGGTGGTGGATTCAGACTCAAAGCCAGAGAGAACTATCTGTTGCCCCCATCCTGGTGCCAGGTATTGCAGGTATCAAAGTCACCTGTGTACTTGGATCCAAAAGGCCAAAGAAGTGCATGCTCCCCATCTCCCCATAAACCCTGACCTTGACATAAGGCCTCTGCTCACCTCTGGGGAAAGAGAGATCTCAGCCTAACTCCTAGGCGTGTTTATTTTTAAAAGCCACTGTGAAAGTCCTTATAAAAGTTGGCAGGGCTCTCCAGTTCATCTACAGACTCGTTGAGAAGAGAGGAGGGGATGACATCATGAGGGAGGTTAACTGGACTCAGTAACCATCCTAGAAACCTAAGTCTGGGTAATAGTCTTATCACCTACTGTTCCCACACCATCTCTGTAAACACAGATGACAACCAGGGTGATGGCAGGGCTGCCAGACCTCTGCTGGGGTGGTCCAGACATGGTTTTCAGTGGCAACAACTTCATCATGGTGGACTTAACTTGCCAATAGTCATCAGCTGAGGAAGGAGTGGCTCTCAGGTGTACATGCCCTCTTATAGGTGATGACATTTTTATAACTTGTTTTTGATTTTTGCTTGAATTTTTGGACAATGATTACAATTATGTCTAGTGTTTAAAGATTTTTTAAAATAGGTTAGATATAAAAATATACCATCCTGTGATTTTTAACATTTGTTGTGACCAGCTTGTAAATTAGTCCACCCCAGGATGGAAATAGTCTAAACCCTTTTATTAAACAATAAAAGAATGCAAAATTACAATTAAAGTTTTACATGCTTCTGTAGAGACCATTTAGGCCTTAAAATTGCAAAATTGCAATGTACTCTTTATTGAAGAAAGCTAATGTTATTTTTTAATTGCAAAATAATCAATGTAATTATGTAAGCAAATTCCATATTAACTCCTTTATTTTCTACAGATACTTTTTACCCCAACTGTCTGGCTATTTCAGATTATGTATATAGCAGACTTTCCCAGCAAGACATTTATGCTTACAAGCAGAAGAACAAATAGATTGATAAAACAATCCTTTTTGTTCTAAATTTTTTTTTTTTTTTTGTTAAGACAAGGGATAAACTTTCTTTCACTTTTCTGTAAGTACAGACTGAGTGCTACCTGGTAAAATATACATTCTTACATATCAAAGTAGATTCTAAAAGTCAATTTCCTACAAGATGTCCCAGGAAGGAAGGCAGAAATATTATCTTGCATTAAAAAATTTTTGTAATATTACAGTGGATTGTTATTTTCATACTTTTATCAGACACTGTAACTTCTTTAAAATAAAGTTTATATGATCGAGTATCTTGGACACTTTGCTACAATGAAAAGAAACACTTTTGAATACATAAGTGTGCTATAGTCTCATGATTTAATTAGCAATGATACCATTTCTCCCATGGGCCAGCACAAATTTTCATTAAGATTGTCCAGAGATTTTCACTTTGCTTCTAATTTTTCCAGCTGTTGCCATTCTCAATGATCTCTTTCAGACACCTAAAAGTAACCTGCCAAATACTGACAAAGAACAATTTACAAGGGAAGAGGGAAGAGACAGATTTGGGCTCTAGAGTAAATGTGCCTAGTAATAATAATTCTAAAAGGCAATACTGCTACTCTAATAATTTATGCATGCAGTGTTATACAGTTTATAAATAAAATACACATTTGAGAATAGTTACTTTTCTGTTAAACCAAAAAAAAAAAAAAGGAAATATAACTGTTTAGCTAATTGGGCTAATTTTCTTGATGGTGAAATTTATAAATGATATATACACACTCCCTTTCCCCATATTAGTAGATAATATGTATCACATATTAAAACTTTTTTAACAATGTGACTCTAATACCAGAAGTAGACCAAATTTTTACAGGGGTTAAAGAATCGCCCCAAAATTATTGCATATACTTTGTACAGCATTGTATGGTTTAGGATTTTTTTTTCACTTGTGCTTGAAAACAAATCAGAAAAGGTTTATTGGATAGGTACTGTTACAGAACCCATTTGCAAGGTGAGGAGATGATATATCAGGATAATTAGGTGCCTAGCCTGGGAAATCATGACTAGGAGGTGTTAGAATTGGGATTTTTTTCCAATTCTTTTTGCTAAAAATTAATTGATCTTGCCCCTACAATTTCTAACTCATCTTTTCTCTTTAGCAACATATGGTCCAAAAACAGTTCCAGTCATAGACTCACATTTTTAAGGGATTTAATAATAACAAATATCTTTCCTCTCGTATGATAATCTTGAAAGATGACCATCAGAAATTATTTTTGATACAGGGTACCACTTGGGGATTATCCTAAAATGCTTCTTTTTAAAATTGATGCTCTATTTCAGAAGAAAACACTTCTCAATAAAGTAGCCACCCTTAGTGGGTGGTACATAATTAATAAAGAAAATTGGAAACCATTTACTTTTAGCCAGTAGATTTGAATCTAGGTAGTTTTTTGAAGTTAAGAAAAGCACAGAAGAATATATATATATAATATTTACTTATAATATATATAAAATATATATTTTAAAAATAAATAAATATACATATATATTTATAATACCAAACCCATGTGATATACACCTTGTATACTGCTATTATTAAGGGAGGGCCTAATATACAATTCAAATACTTAAAAAATTTCTAATTCTAAGTTATTGTTTAAGGACTGATAACAAAACTGACAAGGAAAAGAAAAAGTATTATACTTGCACACATTGCTAACTCTTTGAAAACACTCCTTTTCTTTGTTTTATTTTCTGAATAACATATGTATACATAAGAATAATATATAATTCATATAAATAATATACTTATATATATGAATTATATGCATGTATATAAACTGAGTGATTGAAATGACATTTTTAGATCGTGATTGCTTTATATTGTTTTCCTGCCTTTAGAAAATGTCTTGGGAAAGTTAAAAATATGTATGCCAATAAGCAATATAGTCTGTGAAAAAAAATTTTAATTTGTTTGCATTTCTGAAGGAGTAGTAAAAGAAAGCACATATTTCAGGGGAAATTCAGTGAAAATCGTATTTTCTACTCTAGTACATTTTTCTGATTTTGAAAATTAAGACCCTTTAAAGAAATTAAAAATAATAGTTCTTTAGCTTTTAAAAGACATGATGTAAGGCAAAAAAATATTATTCTTCAAGTATTTGTAAAGCTGATCAATAGAATAATAATACATTTGCCCTGGAATTGAAGTAAGAAAATTACAAGAAAGCCAATTTTACATCAAAATGAGGACGGTTTTCTGACAGAGCTATTAAAAAATGATATGAGCTTTCTTCTGGTGTAGTGGATTTCCTATCACTGAAAATAATCACCGGGTAAGCGTTGCACAGAAGTACAAAGGATGTACATTAAATTAAGTGACTTCAAAGATTGTTTCTGGTTTGATATTATGTGAAGTTGCAGATATTCCCATTTTTTTAACCCTGCTGGATTAAGATGAATACTAGGCCAGATGACATCAACATTTCTTTAGTACTGTCTCCAGATCTATGATTCTATGAGAAACACTTCCTTGTCTTGGGAATTGACTCAAATTCCTCTTTGGCTTCCTTTATTCTACTTACATTCTTATCTGTTGGACTCCATTAAACATCCCATTTTTTTCTCTCTTGTAAAATGAATATATTTCTCTTTTAACATCATATTATCCTCCTCATTGGAAAGTAAGTTTCTTAGAAGCCAGAATCTTTTTTTTTTTTTTTTTTTTTTTTTGGTCTCTGTATTCTTAGTATTAAGAACATATTAGGCATAGGAAAAGTTTGTTGACTGAATAATCAGTAAAGAAAAGAAGAAGATAAAGAAATATGAACATGAATACACCTAGCAATAAGAGGCTGGAAATAAGGGAAGCTCAGATGCAGAATAGTAATGACTAACACTAATTTAACACTTGCTATGTGTTGGGTACTTCTCAAAGAGCAGTACATTTATTTAACCTTCACTATGATGCTTTAAGGTGGATACTATTTTTATCCTCATTTACAGATCAGGAACCCAGCTTCCTAATCACACAGCCAGTGGGTAGCAGGGTTGAGATCTAAATCTTGACCAACTATCTAAGTCAGTAATAATATATTGACTCTCCATAATCACCAGGCCACATCATGGTACTCAGTAATACCAAGAAAGAGTTGGAAACAAGATTAAAGTGAGCCTTCCAGAATCAGGGTGCATACATGTTGCACAGATCAGACTAAGACAGTAAGTCCAAACTAGATGGGCAGAGGAGAACTAAAAGAGGAAATTAACCAAAGAATAGTTAGATAGACCAGGCAACATAATTGGACAAAATACTGAATTCTTAATTCCAACCTTCTTTTGAATAATGCTGTGACTATGTGTAAGTCCCCAGAGCCTCAACATTCCTATCTGTAAAGTAGCAAAATGTGCCTATCTCCTGATAAGTCCTGCTCCTCTGAACTCTAAAGTAGTGCTCAAGATGTCAGGCAGCAACTTGGAGACACAGGGATTAAAAAGTCACACAAGCCAAATCATCAAAAGCCAGTTAAAATTGGTTTTAACCTGAAAAGGCCATAGTCTTGACAGCAAAATTAGTGTAGCAACTTTAAGGTAAGTGTTCCTTATTGGCCCTTGATAACTGGGAAAGGTGCCTGTCCCTGCCCTGCATTTTTAGAAAGTTTAAATTCTAGAGGCAAGAGACAAAAGTATATACATAAAGAGAAGTTTATCCTGAGAGTAAACCACCTTTTTCTATCACTGACACTCCTTTGGGTCATGGGAAATCTAATATTTCTTTTTTTAATTTATTTTTTTGTAGAAGTATAGTTGATATACAAAGTTCTGTTAGGTTCAGGTGTACATCAAAGTGATTCATATATATATATATATATATATATATATATATATATATATATATATATACACACACACACATATATATATATTTATATATATTAGCTTATTTTCCATTATACATTATTGCAAGATATTTAATATAGTTCCTTATACTATAGAGTAGGTCCTTGTTGTTTATCTATTTTATAAACAGTAGTCTGTATATATCTGTATATCTGTTAATCACAAACTCTTAATTTATCCTCCCCCTACTTCCTTTCCCCTTTGGTAAAAATAAGGTTTTTTTCTATGTCTGAGTCTGTTTCTATTTTGTAAATAAGTTCATTTGTCTCTATCTTTTTTTTTTCTTTTTTTAGATTTCACATATAAGTGATATCATATGGCATTTGTCTTTCTCTGTCTGACTTCACTGAGTATGATAATCTCCAGGTCCATCCATATTGCTGCAAATGGCATTATTTTATTCTTTTTTATGGCTCAGTAATAGTCCATTGTGTGTGTGTGTGTGTGTGTGTGTGTGTGTGTGTGTGTGTGTACATATATATATACCACATCTTCTTTATCCATTCATCTGTATATGGACACAAGTTGATTTCATGTCTTGGCTGTTGTAAATAGTGTTACAGTGAACATTGAAGTGTATGTGTCTTTTTAAATTAGAGGTTTTGTCTTTTCTGGATATATGCCCAAGAGTGGGATTGCTGAATCACAGGGTGGAAACCTAGTATTTCCTAAAAGGAATCAGTCTATAAGATAAAGAGCCTGGAATTTATCATTTAAAAGATTGGAAATAATTATCACGTTTTCTTAGGTTTATGTGAGAGCTTTAACATAACTATTTTTAAAACTTCTCTTATGATACATATTATTTTTCAAGAGCTGCCATAGTAAAGTACTAAAAACTGTGTAGCTTAAAACAATAGAAATTTATTCTCTTACAGTTTTAGAGGCTAAAAGGCTAAAATCAAGATATCCGCAGGGCCATGCTCTCTCTGAAGGTTAGAGAAGGATCTTTCTCACCTTTTCCAATTCCTGGTGGTTCCTGGCAATCCTTGGCATTCCTTCTTAGCTTGTGGCAGCATGACTTTTATTTCTGTCCCTCCAGTCTTACCTGGCCTTCTTCCCTCTATCTTCACAGGATGTTCTCATCATGGTATGTCTGTATCTCTCCACATTGCTTTCTTATAAACACACCAGTCATTGGATTAGGGTCCACTCCAACCCAATAAGACCTTTTCCTAACTAACAACATCTGTAATCTGAATAAGATTACATTCTGAAGTTCCAAATAAACATGAAATTTTGGGGAACACTATTCAATCCAGTATATGTTGTAAAAGAAAAGACACTGTTTCAGAAGTCAAGAAATGCATGTTTCCATCTTACTCCTGACGACAGTAGAATCATACATATACCAGAAACTCTCAAAACCTTACTAGCGGAGGAGGCTTCAAGAATTATAACTATAAATCTATGACTTTGACCAAAAATTCACATTTTTTATACTTACATAATAAACCACAACCAGAAGATGTAGCCAATTCCCAGGCTTGCCTTTCAATTTCTCATTTATTTGACAGTATGAGTTTCCTAAGCATTTATCTTTCTAACCAATAACTTTTCTAATGGGCAGTTAAATAAATTCCGTACCTTCTGGGGATTTGGAATCAAGCCAGAGAGTTGGTACCGGTCTGGCAAAGGATTAACCTTCCTACCATAATACTTAATAGCAATTGGGAAGTTTCTCTAATGGACCACTGGTCACAAAGTAAAAGATGGTGAGACACAGGTTTCAACCTATATAGAGTTTCATAGAAGAGTTTTCCTTGAGTTACCCTTAATAAGTAGAAAATGTGTTGCTTTGGTAGTAGCTGATAATGAAGTAAACAACATTAAAGTTTGTTAAAGTTACCTTAACACTGATAAAATATTTTACTACAATGTAATATTCTTATTTTAAACTAAATCAATAACTAAACTGTGATAATTGAAAGAATTTACTTACATTCTTCTTAATCTGATGTTACCATTAGTTAACTTTTAAATGTTGTAGAAAAATGAATTTCCAAAGGAATTTCAAATGAATTACTACTTATTGATATATTACTCATAATAAGATGGAGGAAAAACAATAATAGAATTAAGACAAAAGGAAATAAATATTAGAAAATGTTTATGTCAAATTCAGGAAATAATTAAAAAAATAGTAAGAAAATTCTGTCTTAGAATAAAACAAAACTATACATTTTTATAGCTAGCAAAATTATTTTAAAATATTATGAAGTACCAAAAATAGTAGAATTTAATCTTTACGTAATTAATAAGGATTATTTTGTCTTGTGGCATGGCAACTTCAATTTGGTAAAATTTGCTAAAGGCTTTCTTTACAATAAATATTTCAATCTATATGTGAAAGATCTGTTCCATTTTATGGTCTAAATGACACTTTCAGTGTTATTTTCCACAGGTTTTTCTGTGGCTATCTCAATCAAGTTGACATACAGAACATGGCACTTTATATCATCCTATGTGCTATAATGTCTTTGTTTGTATGGTTTCCCTTGGTCAGAATACACTTCTTACCATTTCTTATTTTCTAATGTATACTCCTACCTAATATTCTAGGTCCATTTGAAAAACAAGCTTTAACAGAGTTTTCTAGGCAGTCATTTTTCCAGGCTCTGCACATTGTATAGGCGCTCCATGTATGGTAAAGTTTTTCGCACAAATCCATTTCATTCTCACCACAATAATTCAGAACCAAATGTTAGATGTTCAATAAATATGTATAGAATTAATGCTTGAATAAACTTAAAAGGAAGGTATTATGCAAAAAATAAATAGGCTGGAGAGTTTTGATGTTTCTCATAACAATTTTCTCAGACAACAAGGAGTTAGCTAAGGTGTAATGGAACTAGTGCAAATCAATATTTTTTTTTCTTCTTTAGTGAATAAGAGACAATGAAACTAAAATGATTAATTTCTAAAAGTTAGACTGCAAATTATACATAAAAATATTAGGTAGGCTATCATTGGAAGGAGATTTGATGAGGTAAAAAAAGAGGTAAGAGAACTTTAGAACTCCAACATATATAAAGAAAACAAAACAATACAGTATATGTGTCAGTGTGATGGATTCAGTAATATCTGATACTATCTCCTGATGTCCAGTTTATTTACAGCAGTATTTATAAACAACATTGCTTGTTTCCCAAAGACGTAGTATAACTCATAAAGATACAAATTTATAAGAATCCAATTCAAATTAGATGCAAGAATAAAAGAAGAAAAAAATCTGCTGTAGTGATATTAAATGAAGCTATTATCAGAGCTGTCTGAAAAAGAAATCAAACTGTAAAAGGCTATAACCTTCCTTTCAGATAGATTTCAGTTTGACTCATAAGTTTTCTAGAGACCAAATAAAACAGAAATCTGATCAATTTTATAATTTATAACATCCATGATAAAAGCAAACCAATTTACTCAGGAGAAGTGCAATTATTCCTGCTCCTAAAACCTGAAAGAAATTTCTCCCAAGGGTCAACATAAAGAGGACACTGTAAAATATAATGAAATATGCCTCAAACAATATCTTTATAATAGACACTGCTTAGAGTTTCACAGAGCTGCTTTTTTATGGCACCTCTTGCTACATACGGATGGTCTAGCTATACAGCTGTGTGGAGTTTAATAGAGGCATAGATTTTTGAGTAACTGGAAAAATAGATGGACCAATGCCTTTCAATGATTCTTCCAAAAATTTCTTTATCTTCCTAGACTTCTTCAGAGAAATTTGGTGGCAGTATATCTCAGAACACTCAGTTGGTTCATTCAGTGAGTAGGTATTGGACATCTATTGTTTACATAACACTGTATAAGGCACAGAGGACAAAGCAATCTTCATGAAATCAGCTATTCTGTGATGTCAATTAAATGTAAATAAGAATAATCAACGTTGGAAAAGCAAAAATTGACCTGCTTTTGTGAACGCTAAAGGCACTTCATGCCTTGGATACAATTCTAGGGATTCGCTTATAAACTAGGTCCCTTCTCTCTTCAGGACATAGGTTTGAATCTGATGTACAGACTAATGGGCACTTTCCAAATCTTCTGCCATGTTTTAATACACACAGTGCCTCTTTGGGAAGAGATCTAGTCCCATGCTACTTCCTACTTCAGGTTTTACCCTAAAATAACCATCCTATTGAGATTCCTGCCACAACTGTGGCTTTAAAACTATGATCTAAGAAGCCTTAGTTATCCAACTTCCTTGAAGTTGTCTCAGAAGACATGGAGGAAGGGGGACAAAAGAAAAAGTCAGCAGTCCAATCTCTGTCTCCTCTAACCATCTATCAGCCAGAGAAGATTCCGATGAAGTGTAACAAGGTTTTTGACAAGTAGATTTTTTTTTTTTTAGTTTTTTATTGGAGTATAGTTGATTTACAATGTTAGTTTCAGGTGTACAGCAAAGGGATTCAATATATAGATATAGATATAGATAGATAGATAGATAGATAGATAGATAGATAGATAGATAGATAGATCTATATCCTTTTCCATCTTATGTTTTCAGATACTTTTCCATTATACGTTATTAGAAGAAATTGAATATAGTTCCCTGTGCTATAAAGTAGGTCCTTGTTGTTTGCCTATTTTATGTTTAGTAATGTGTGTCTGCTAATCCCCAACCCCCAATTTATCCCTCCCCACCCTTTCCCCTTTGGTAACCTAAGTTTGTTTTCTACATATGTAGTTTTTAAAATGTGTTTGAAAAATACTGCACTGCTCTGTACAATTTCTAAAATGTACTTTTTTCTGCAAAGATCATCAATGCATCTATTCAATAAATATGTACTGTTCATCTGCTATGTTCCAGGATCTAGATATACAAGGTTAAATGTCAAGGTCTTGGTCTCAATGAGCTTTACATTTGTGATAAAACCCCTAAATATACCAAGGACTAGGCAGCAGTTTGATAAACACTGTGTCAGAGATACTAACACCGTGCATTGTGCAAGTATAGAGAATAGGGTAGCCAGATCAAAGGGGAGTGAAGAGAGGGTGCCAGAAGCCCATGTGTAACAGGTAGGTTTGGAATTGAGTCCTGAAAAATGACAGAAATTAAGAAAACAAGGTGGTTGAGTAATTTTAAGCAATGGAATGAGGGTAATGCATATTGAGAGAAGAGTCATTTTTGTGACTGGAGTGCCAGTAAGGCAGGAGATGAAGTATCAGCACCAGGAAGCAGTCAGATCATGAAGAACCAGTGTGCTTAACCAAGAGTTTGAAATGAAAGAAAGAAAGAAAGAAAGAAAGAAAGAAAGAAAGAAAGAAAGAAAGAAAGAAAGAAAGAAAGAAAGAAAGAAAGCGAGGGAGGGAGGAAGGAAGGAAGAAAGGAAGGAAGGAAGAAAATAAGGAAGAAAGGAAAGTAAATGAAACAAGAACTTCAGAGTAGTACCACAAACATTTATGTTTTAGAAATAGCCTTCTAGCATCAGTATAGAGGGTCCACTAGAGAGCGAAGAATTCAGTCAGGCAGAGTAATTAGGAGGTTCTGGAGGCAATCTGGAAGAAAATAAATGGGAATCTGAATTAAGCCAGAGAAACTGTCATGAAAGAAGAGAGGTTTGAGAGATAATAAAAGGATGGAGCATATGGGATTGTTTTACTTCTATGGCCTATCCATCCTGCTTTTTTTCCCTTCTGAATAAACAGTGATGCATCTTACAGTGTTACTTCTGTGTGTAATTTTATTCCCACTTTCTGACTGATGTATATGCAGTCAAGCTTTAAAAACGTTGAAATGTTATTCTTTTCATATTTGCCAAATCTTACATAGCAGTCCACTTGAAACCTGAACATTTAATCACTTAGTACATTCTGCCTGCATAACAAAGCTCAACATTATAATCCTCCAGTTACTACAAGATCTGCGCCGTCTCGGATACATTTACACTTCAATTACAATTACAATGCTTTCATCTTAACAGCTTCTAGTTTCTGAAGGATTAAGTCTCAAGGATTATGTTAGAACGAGAACAAAGGTTATTGACTCCTTTTTTCATTTCTTTCTGAGATGCTTTGCTAGCTAAGTAAAATTGAAGCCGAATTTATGCCAAGCTGTTTTCTCCCTGTAGGAAAACATAATGGAAGTTATGAGAAATCAAGAGTTTTTACTGCTTCCAGCTGAGGAACTCCATAAACTCCTGGCCAGCGATGATGTAAACGTCCCTGATGAAGAAACCATTTTCCATGCATTGATGATGTGGGTCAAATATGACATGCAGAGGAGATGCAATGATCTGAGCATGCTTCTTGCCTTTATCAGACTGCCGCTCCTCCCGCCACAGGTAATTAATTACATGTGATGCTGCTCTCAGAACTATGACTTACTGAAAAGTTCTGTATTAAAAGTAAACATTATGAGCCATTTTTTATTACTTATTCACATTATGTTTTTAGTTTTGATCAAATGCTCTTTTTAAGGTAAATTTGATGGTGGAAAATGATGGGTGGTGGTGGGTCCTGGGTCTGAATCCCATCTTTGCTACTTATTGACTCATAGTTTTATCACTATAAGAATGTCACATCATTTCTCTGAGATTCAATTTCTTCATCTATCAGATAAAAATGAAGATCAAATTAGATGATATATGTAAAGTACCTGATCTCAATAGGATATTTAAAAGATTTTTAGAACATTGCAATTATTAATTCTCTGCTTCCCTGTTTTGATTTTCTATCATCTATCTGTCTGTCTATCTATCTATCTATCTATCTATCTATCTATCTATCTATCTATCTATCTATCATCTATCTGACCTAAGATGCAATAATATGATCATTCTTTGATAAAATATATATTCTGTGATCATCTTTAGTGTATTTGAATTGGAAAGTCACACACCAGATTTTTCTGAATCTTCCATCCTAGGTTCTGATATCAGGTATTCTCAGACCTGGGGGATCCTCTCTCAGGATAGAAATGGCCATGATCACTCTTAGCCAATAATAGGTAGATAACAATTAACCGGTGATAGATGATTTGACAGTTAGTCCCTCTGATCCTACCCAACCATTTCAACTGTTGAAATGTGGGGATATTGGAGTTAAACTGGTGCTCAAAAATCATCATACACAGTGGGACACCCATTAGAAGAGGCCAAGAATTTGACTAGAACTCCGTCTTTTCCTAATATGCCTTTTCTTCTTACCCTCCTTCCCTACTCTTTTGTCATTTTGGAAAATGAGAGCTGTTCCCACATGTATATGTCATCTGAACTATTACTTGAGGATAGAGATATACATCATATTGGCTCATTTGTTCCTGAGGCTACACATTACACAGGGAGTTTTAATTCTGATTGGTTCATCTGCTTTATCTTGATGAGTGAAACAATATTTACTAACATTAGAAAATAGAAATATTATTTTGTTTTGGTGAAAATAACTAGTAAAGGGCTTTTACATTATCTCTTATTCCAGTGTCCAATACACATAAACATAACATATATTATCTACTTTCCATTCCTCATCTCTCAAACTGGGGACATTACAAGCATAATTTTATATATATTTTCAAGCAATAGATGTGTAGGAGGAAAGAATAAAACATGTTTTCTTTTCATAAAATTGTCTTTGGATATAGGAGGGACTATCACTTCTGTAACTAATATTAGTGAATTATATGTCATTGTAAGCACTGTTCATACAATATTTCTAATCTTAAAAAACACAGCTGAAAAGTAGGGATTATCAATTGTATTATACAGAGGGATTAACAGTTTCAAGGAGGTTAAGTGACTTTTCAAACGTCACAGAACTAGTGAAAAATCCAGTTTTCCTGCAAATCTAGGCTGACCAGATATGAACATACACAGAGATATTTCTGCGATGAATGTATGTTGTTTCCTTATTTGCTGTTTAAACTGGAAGACCATTAAAATGTCCTGAATACAGCAATTTTGAAGATTTCCTATAAAAATGCTGAGAAAGGAAAAAGAGTAAGAAAATCAAAACCAACATGCATTTATTTCTTTCTTTAGTCACCAAACATAATGTATTTTATCTCATTTAATTTCTATAATGTATCTACATAGTAAATATTATTATTACCAGTTGACAAATGAGTAAATTGAGAATCAGAACGACAATCATCTTTCTAGTTTGTTGTAGAGCTCAGACTACTCTAGTTGATATGATACTAAAGTGTTTCATCCCACTGAGAGAAGGCAAGTGCAATATTTATATCTGCAGTTGGGTTCCTTTCCTTCTACTTCATAAAATGCATCTTTGTAATAAGGGCATATGTAAATTCCTCAGTGTCCAACCAGAGTTTAAACAAGTTGAATTGAATCTAGGATTTTTCGCCTTCTTTCATAAATTTTCCAAGCTACTAAGCATCTTATCTTCAAAAAAAGTCATATGATGATCAGAAAACACTTCTTCCTTGATTCTGGAACCACTGATATGGGTTTTGTTCTTAATTTTGACAGTACTTAATGTGTGTATATATATATATATTTTTTTTTAACCTGCAACTGATTTATGTGTATATACTGTGTGTCCTTATATTACATATGCAATCATATTATATATTACATATATTATAATATATAACTGCAGATGTATATACATATGTACATATATTATAAGATATGATTACATACTATTTAATTGTTATATGACAAAACAAAACGTTACATTTTAAAATACTAGCAATATTTAAATGAAGTGGAGTCTATATCTTTCTAGTGAGGTAGGGGTTTATTTTCAAAAGGAAATAGTACTTGGGCTGATTTTTGAAGAAGACTTGGGAAAAGAATTTGGCTTTTGTTTTTGTAAGATAATTCCTATAGATGTAAATGATAGGTTTCAAGTGATTGACAGAACGGTATTTGGAAGACAAGATGTGGGCTGCTTATAACATTTTAAAGCAAAATGTAACAAATTCATGACCAAAATGAGAGTGGAAAGGTGAAGACGATTTAGAGATGTTCAAGACAAAAAATAAAAAAATAAAAAAAAGAGAGAGAGAGAAAATACATGCTTCTAGGATAAAGTTAAACGGAATAATCTATAACTTTTTACACAACTAATAGTTCTATTTCTACTTAGTGAGTGCACAAAAACATATCTAGATTTAAAAAGGAGAGAGTAACAATGACAGACTTGATCAATGAAGAAAACATGTTAAATGATTGAATAAGGCCAAAGAATAAATGTAGATTACAGTAAAATTCTGCTTTTGTAATCATGAGGCAACTGACCAACTTCACTTCAGAAGATTTCACTTCCTTCATTTCTCACATTCTGCATTCTCATTTTTTTGTTTGTTTCTTTTAACTATGCCCATTATGTGTATAGATGTTCAATTATTTCTTAAGTTCTGATATTCTTTATTATTCAAACTTAACATGTTATTATGAAGTATAAATTATGTTGATTTGATATAGAAAACAAAATGAAGATGAAATTTTGATAGAGAATTTGAATTTTAATTGAGAACAGTGGTAGACAAAATGAACTTCAGAAAAAATAAGAAAAGACATTAAAAGACCACAGAAGCAACAATGCCTATTCTATTCTCTGTTGAAACATGATAGCTAATACTGAAATAAATTCTATTGACTTTGCTACAGAAAGGGCCAGAGGGAAAAACAAAGTCAAGGAAATACATAACTGAGATATAGTACAAGAAATGGTGAATGACTTATATTATCTTTTTAAATAAGGGACAGAATTTTGAATAATAGTTTTTATGTTTTTCATGAATACTCAGAAATTTTAAAATTTCAACAGAGTTGGAAATTTCATTTTAGAGATGTGATTATGTACATAAGTATATATATTAGAAAGAGTCTACTCAATTTGATTTACTCATTTTTCTATATATCCTTTTTCAAAGATGCAACAAAAGAACATGTTGCTTTGCAATAAACACATGTTTAACATTTTGTAACTATTGTTTCCACTGGTCTTAAGTCATTTCATATGATGTATCTTTGTAGTAAGTACATATGTATTTTTTTGTTTAATATGTATTTTAAAAGAATACATAAGTATCAGTTTTGGTGTGTTCTTTCCTAATGAATCATTGAAAAAGTAGAAGCATGCTGCTCTCAAAAAATCAAAGAAATGCAGTTCTATATATAATCAAGGCAAAAGTCTTTAGGAAAATTCAGTTTTATCACAGTCAGAAATTATTTAAAAGGTTAGAGATATACAAATAACTTATGCTTCATGTCTTGGTACTGATATTGTTTATCTCTTTTGAGACAACAAGGAAAACAATTTATTACAATTTTCCAACAAGAATAGCTACTGACTCTTAAGACAAATAAATAATAGTGTGTGCTTATGTGTATAAACATATACTTTTATTTTCTGTAGCAAAATGTGAAGAGAAAAAAAAGGTTGCAATGGATGATAAAATATTGCTTAGGTTTAGAGGAATATAGTTTAGTCTAATAATAGAAATAACAAAATAGCAAGGAGACTCAAGAGTTTTAACTTAAGGAAACAGATTATACCTCTATCTTATGGTAAATAATTCTTTCTACATAAAGCTGTAACAGATTTATTCCAAAAGATTCTGTATGGTAGTTATAGCAATATGACGGGAGGTAGGTCTTTAACCATTTACCCCACTGGAAGTGTGACAATTGATCTGATACCAATGACATAAAAACTCGGTTGTCTATAAAAAATTGTAGCCACAACTAAAAAACCTAATGAAAAGCAAGCAAGGTGACAGAGAACAAATCAATAGAAAAAGAGCGGTCATAAATCACAGCATAAGACATACAGAGTGGATTACACTCCTGAGTAATTTATATGTTTTATTTGATTTTAATTCCCCAAAGTAAGCATAGCTAAACTACTCCTTGATAAATCCAACAGTTTTCCAAGTTTGTCAGTATAACATTCATTGTTTAGGGTAGTATATATCTTATCTTTACAAAAGAAAGTCTTAACTCTTACAAATGACTAAGGCAAAATGTATTAATCAAACACATTAACACAATTCATTATCAATCTTTGTTCCTTTTTAATTTTTTTTTGTTTTTTCTTCTCTGATTTGCTTCCTATCTGATTAATGAATGATTATACCAAGCGACCATCAAAGAGAGAGTCTTCTCCACAAAGTTAGGTTGTAAGAGTTTTAAAAAATTATAGAATAATGTTATTCTTTGGAAGAAACCTTGAAAACATATCTTAAAAACTGAAATACACAGACAGTATAGACTTCTAAAATCTTATAGATTTATCTTAAATACTATTTAGATTCATGATCACTTAATCCACTATGGCAGTCACAGTTCAAGTTATCACATTAAGAAAATACAAGACCTTTTTCAACAAGTTTTAAGTCAACGGGTTATTAGTGTAAAAAAAAAAGAATATGCATATGCACCAACTCACACGTACACGTTACTCTTTGTTCAAGTGAAGAGAGTGGAGAAGTTGGAACCTAGTATAAAAGCCTTTATTTTTACTACAATATATCAAATATCTCTGCCTTTACCAAGGGCTGATCCAACTGCTTGTGGTTTTATCCCATGTTTTTTGACACCGAAATATCTCTACTGCAGTGACTCCTTCTATATTTTCCTTTCTTTTTTTATTTTATTTTTTTAGTATTTATTTTTGTTTTAAATTTTTATATTATTTATTTATTTATTTTTTACTTTTTTATTGAAGTATAGTCAGTTTAAAATTTTGTGTCAATTTCTGGTGTACAGCACAATGCTTCAGTATACATGAATATATATATATATATTTATTTTCATATTCTTTTTCAGCATAAGCTACTACAAGATATTGACTATAGTTCCCTGGGCTATATAGCATGAACTTGTTCACCTATTTTATATATACCAGTCAATATCTGCAATTCTTCTGTATTTTTCATTATAAATTTTACTCTATGTTGGATCATTCCAAGTAACTTACAAAGATGTGTTTAAGACTTATTATAACAAAATAATATACCTCATATTCTTTCATATCAACTATCCAATTCTCTGTTCCCTCTTCCAGCAAGATATGGAGCTGTCATTTACAGTTATTAAATCTACGTATTCATAGTCATCATTCTTTCTTCAGCCCACTATAATCAGTTCTTTGAACTAATCACAGTCACTCAAAACTTCCATTCTGTCATTTCCCCCTCCCCTCCTCCATCTCACTTGTTTTCATCTTACTTGACTTCTCAGCAGCCTGTGACACAATCAGTTTGGCCACTCATACTCAATGGTAATTGTTAATTCTTCCTACTTTCTGATGTTACAATGACCCAAGGCATCACATTTTCTGCCTTGAGAATGGTGTTTACTTCCATACTTTTAAATACTATCTGGGAGTCAATAGTAAATTCTGATTTTGTATCTTTAGTTCTAAACTCTTCCTGAAAGATAGACTCAAATATCCAGTTAACTACTTGACATCTCTAGTTGGATATCCAGTAGTTATTCAAATCTTCACATGTCCAAAATGGAAAAATTTCAAAGTCCCAAGACTTTCTCCCCTACCATTCTCAGTAAATATTACTCCCAACTATTTAGTTGTTCAGACCTAAATCCTAGGATCATTTTTAATTCTCCACTTTGTATCGCATTTAACATTCATTTCTTTAGGAAATTCTTTTGACTGTATTCCAAACCATATCCTGAATCTGTTCTTTTTTTTTTTTTTTCAACATCTCCACAACCACATCCTCAAACAAGCTACTAGCATCTTTTCCCTGAATTATTGAAATAGCCTGCTATTTATTTTTCTAACTTTTATGCTTAACCACTGCAATAATTTCCATTTAGCAACCAGAAAGAAATTTTACAGTATGAATCAATTCATCTCAAACTTAAGATTTAGACACTTAGAACAACATTCTAATATCCCTGACCAGCAAGTCCCTACATCAACTGTCCTGTGACTACTCGTCTGGCTTCATCTCTTACCAGCTCTCCAGACCCTACAGGCACACTGACATTTCTGTTTCTTGAGCAAGTCAGGGTTATTTCTTCTCTAGTACACTTGTACCAGCTGATTCTGGGGATGGGAAACCATGGCAGCCAAGAGAAGTGGGTGGTAGTGATATAAACAGTTTTCTTGAGGGTAAGTAACGAAAGAGGAGGCATAGTCTATGGATAATTAAAGACAACAGTAAAATCGACTAAACATCAGTCTACTTTTATTATTACTATACCTTCGCAATTGTAAGCAATGCTAGTGAGAGCACCTCCTTACCTGCTGGGTAGAAGTGCCCACCACACCCCTTTTCTGGTCCTCTACTGCCTAGAAAGTGTTCACCCCACCATAGCGTGATCAACCTTTTCTTCCTAAATACATCTCACCTTAAATGTGTTCTCTTCTTAGCACTTTCACCTACTATTTTCTTGCTTAGTTCTAGTTTGTTTTTATCTCTTTTCTTATAAGTATAGTTTTCCAGAAAATCAGACTTGGCATTCTTGCTCACAAAGTTCCTGGCATAGTTGATAGTCAGTAAGTATTTGCTAAATCAACAGACGGAGAGTTTGTGCTAGGTCTTAGGTACTTTGGTTTCATTTATCTTAATTATCTGTTGATAAAAGATTTGTCTGAAATGTGAAAGAAAGTTCTGCATTGATGTGTTACTATGGAGCTAACAGTGGGTACTAAACACTGTTATAAAGGGAGATCAGAGAACATTGATTCTGATTTTACTGATAGCCCATTACTGAATGGACAATGGGAGGCCAATCTTGAACAGGATATAACCTCTCATCTCTTTACTCTATTAGATACATTATCAAATCAATTTATCAAAATTACACTAATACATAAGTCAATGGTGTATTTTAAAACAAAATGGCTGTAAGAAAAATTGGTTTCATTTTCACTGCTAGCATAATAAATCAGAAAATAAAGTTCATTTCATGAAGAAAGGAAAACTGAACTTAAATGTTAAACTAGCTCATTAACATTTTTGTACATTTTAAATAATATACCTAAAATTTACCAGGAGACCACACAGTGCAAGAACAATTCTCTTTCTCAAACATTAAAAGGAATTTCATTTTTTGTTCCGGTCTATTTTATATATGATATAAATTTATAAAAAAAGAATGATAAAATTAAATTAGAATATATTAATTTGTAAGAGAACTAAGAAAAATTGTGCAGCATTTGTAATAAAGCAAAGACTGTTTAAATCATTAAACCTTTTGCAGTGACTTTAATTTAGGATTTAAGTAAATTTGAATGAACTGTTCAAGGTGCTTTAATATTTTAGTAAGTGGAGTTTATAGAGATGAAATCTGGAGATTAAAATAGGATCATCAGACTGAAGCACACTCAATCTCTGGACAAATTTCAAAGCTAAGGCCTTACTAGAGGAAATCTACATTATAGAATTATTTTATTTTGATAAGTGATTTATTTGAGAGATAGATAAAATACATATGTTCCTGCATCTCCTTGTCCACATTGTTATTTTTATAGGATATTTTTGCTAGTTACTCTTTGAGAGTTAATAAGGCAGCTTTTAGGGTTGAAGCAGATGAGAAGGATGACTTGCTGGAATTCAGAGAAGGTGACGAAGCAAATCATTAAAGGTCTAGGAAACCATTTTAAGAACTTTGGCATTTCCTTGGCATGCAAGGGAAACCACTGCAGAATTCTGAGTGGAGGAAAGTCTGATCTAATGTACACAATTCAGTGGACTCTGTCTTGTTGCCGTGTTGAGAGTATTCTAGAGGAAAACAAGAGTAGAAAATGGAAATCAGTTAGCAGGTGATAGCAATTTAGAAGTGAGACATCTTTGAGAGGTCAGAGGAGGGTAGTGAGGTAGTAAAAATGAAGACAGTGGGAAGTGTCTTCATGATAGATATATTTTAAAGTAGAGCTAGTCAGATGGGGGGATGAGAAAGAGAGGAATCAGAGAGATTCTAGGTTTTTTGGGCTTAAGCACCAATGAAGAAGGATGCACTTTTAAGATTCTATGAGGCCTCTAAGTAGAGATGTTGAGTGGGCAATGACTGCATCTGTGGAGAAAGGGCCAGGGGATATAAACTAGGAAACTGTTGGCATATAGATATAATTTAAAGACATGATAAGCGGTGGTCTCACCAAAGATGTAAGTATAAATGACAGGAGAGGACTAAGAAAGATGGTCTAGGGCATCAGAGCGTTACAAAACTAGAGATAAAAAGAAGGAAGAACCTAGTGGCTGAAATGGAGAAACTAGCCAAACAGAATAAAAAGTAAGGGAGCCTAATGTCCTGGGATTTCAGCTAATAAACCATCACAAATGAGTGAGGATGCTGCTGGGAAGTCAATAGATCGATGCCGAATAATTGGTTTTTGAATTTAACAAAATGAAGGCCATTGGTGACTTTGACAACATTAGTTTCTGTGGAACAGAGCTAAGCAAATATGGGTAAATTGGACTTTAAAAGAGTCGGTACATAGAATCGTTAAAACTGCAAAACTGAACAGAAAAATGTGTCTAGAGGCGTCTGGGTTTGTCAGCCTGGGTCCATTGAGGAGAAACAAAAGCATATTGAAGTTCCTACATGGAAAAATTAAATAATTATTAATTATAGCAAATATTTCGAGGGAGGAAGTATTGAAAAGTGAGAAGGGGACTCCAAGTAACACAGAAACAGCAGCTGTAAGGGGCAGCTACTACTTAGAAGGCAAATACCCACCCCAGGGCTGAGACCCTGACCTCCTCGAAGAGGGAGCAGCCAGGGCTGCCTGGAGGGCAGAGAAGTCACTGTGATACAGCAGTGGCAGAACTTACTAGAAACCTGTTCTCTAGAACTTAAGAGAAATCTTCCCTGGACATCTTACTATCACCTGAGGGCTCTTTTGGAAGAAGTTTCTAGGTTCTTCTGGCCAGCATGCACTATAGGAGGCCGGCACTGGAGAAACTGAATTCACTGCTGGAACCTGAAAAGTGACCGCCCCACCCCCACATCCACCCCTACCCCCACGTCCACCCCTACCCCCACCCCTCACCACCCCCCCCCAAACTCGGAAGCAGATCTTTCCTACTGCAGTGTCTCTCCAGCGCCCTGTACTGACAAAGCCCATCGTTGTGCTGGTGGGCAAGGAAAAATGATTGAAAGGGCCCTGGTCTACTTTCACAGAACAGCGTAAAAGAATGATTTTGTTTCTGAGAGTTAAATTGATAAGTGTCAAGCCGGGGGACTGGCATCAAGCATGTCTGTATACTCCCAGGGTGATCCAGAGGAGAGGGAAAATTTGATGTAACAGAGAGGGAAGAATTGTTGGAATATTTTCTTTGGATGTACTAGAGTAGGTGGGATTTCTTGCACAAGTAGAGAGATTGGCTTTAGAAAAGAGAATTGCAAAATTATCTATGTCAACAAGTGAAAAGCTAAAATATGTGTGTGCAGATGTTGGTAGGTGAGCATATGGAATGATGGTGTTTATTTGGATCCTAACTTTGAGTCTGACATAAATTCAGTGTTTGATCATGGAAAGTTCAATTTCATTAGACCTCACTTTCCACCCCAGGGGAAGGAGATGGAAATATTCCTTCTGATAGTAACATTGTATGAGTGAAAATAAGTTTTACTTTCCTAAGAATTGATGCCTGCTCAAAAGTATGTGACATAGATAGTTTTATAGAGAATTAATACATGAATGCCTTCTCATATGAAAAAAAATTCGTGTTTCAAACCTGCCATGAATTTTCATTTATTCAAAACATACTAGAGTAAAGCAAAAAACAACTTGAAGAATGCTTTTTGCTCACCAAACAAACGGTCTTTAGTGAAATATATTCCTTCCATTGTAGTCATTTTTCCTAACAGGCACTATTCACAACTTTTAAATGACAAGAAAAAAGAAAAACAGTAAACTGTGTAAAATTACTTTGCAAACTTCTATAATTTAAAGTATTTTTAAGAGGAAAGGACGCAGACTATAAGCTATATGAAGGAATCACAAGTGAATTGAATTTTATCACACATGTGTTGAAATAACTACTACTGTGATTTTAATTTCCAAGAATATCAGACAAATAAAAGTTTATTATTTTAATGACTCTGAAAATGAAAAAAAAAACCCCTTGAGAAGAGCAACTTAACATTGATGACTCTCCAGAGAATTAGGCACACGTACTCTTTTCCATTCTAATTAAATGGAAAATGCCTATAGGTTACTCAAAATAAAAGTTTTTACTTCAATAATATTCAAAAAATAACACTACACTGCTAATGGTAAAAAATGATAAATACTATATTATGTTGCATAAGCTCTCAAAAATGTATTGAAGCAGTATGTTTTAATAAAATATAAAGGAAAATTATCTTATATTGGTGCTGAATATCATGAACTTTCATATTCTATTAAAAAATGGTGCATATGTTAATTTAATAGTTCTCATGTATACATCAAATTTTCCAGTTCAAATCTTGATAAATTTTCTTTTTTAAATTTATATTCCATATGATTAATTTGACTTAATGAAAATAATCAGAGCTGATAATTATCAGGAATTTTTTTGAAATATATTTTTATTGAAGTATAGTCAGTTTACAATGTGTACTCCTGGTGTACAGCACAATAGTTCAGTCATATGAAACATTCATGTATTCGTTTTCATATTCTTTTTCGCCATAAGTTACTACAAGATATTAAATATAGGTCCCTGTGCTATACAGTATAAACTTGCTTATCCATTCTATATATATTAGTATCTGCAAATCTTGAACTCCCAATTTATCCCTTCCCGCTCACTTCCCTCACCCCTGGTAACCGTAAGTTTGTTTTCTATGTCTGTGAGTCTGTTTCTGTTTCGTAAATAAGTTTGTTTGTCTTTTTTTTTTTAGATTCCACATATAAGTGATATCACAATTTTTGATAGTCCTCTGTTACTTCACTTCAACAGGTAGAATTCATCAAAAGGCTACGTAACTTCTCTTTTTCTTTTCTTGTTATTTTTTGGTTTATACAATAATTTGTGTAACAGTAGTGTGTGTTTTTTTTACCTTTGTTAATTTGAAGTTATGTTTTACTCCAATATTTTCTACTTACTGTTGATTTCCTTATCAGACCAATTCAGATCAGCTTAGAATTAATTGTTCCAGGGGAAGGTTTAGCTCAGTGGTAGAGTGTGTGCTTAGCATGTGTGAGGTCCTGGGCTCAATCCCCAGTACCTCCATTAAATAAATACATACATACATACACACATACCTTATTACCTCCCTCCACCCTTAAAAACAAAGAAAGAATTAATTGTTCCACAATTTCCAGGGAAAATTTGTGAATGATCACATGATGCCATGCTAAAATGTGTATGTACTTTACTTTCATAGATTTTTATCGCAAAAAAGACCTTCAAAATTAGCCCCTCAATATTTTGCAAACAGAAACTGAGGCTCTGAGAATTAAAGCACACGGTTTTAAGTAACACTTTTATTTTAATAACTCATGAATACATGTAACATGGAATTTAGGAATCCAAACATTCAAATGAGAATTTTTGTCCACCAATGAGAACAAGTTTTCAAACAAAAAAATTATATTTTGACTCATATCTTAGCATTTATCACGTTATCTACTCATACTCAAAATCAAATAAAGTGGAGAAGGAAATAAACAATACTACATGCAAAATATTTTCTTTCAAAATGCATTTAAATGTTGGTCATCAAAATTGAGTCTTTTTATCATTATTTCTTTGTTCACAAATGAATTATAGAACAATAATCTAAAAGTGTTATTGTGATATTTAAAATATTTCATGTATACTTCTGTGGAGTTGTTTTTAACTAAAATTTAATCTTTATGTGGCATGGAACAATGATTTCATAAATAAATGTGTAAAAATCAAATTTAACTATTAACTTTAAAGCATAATATTTATTTTTCTTCCAAAGAACTTTTAAAATATAAGTATCATGTCAACTCACTGAAAAATAGCTTTTAAAAATAAATATTATATAAATCATATTCTATCATTAAAGTTTTCTGATTTAAAGGACACGACTACATATATCTCTCATTTTCCTGATGTGATTAGGAGCTGAAATAACTTAAACAAATAAAGTGTGTGTATGTGTGTGTGTGTGTGTGGTGGGGAGAGTTATTCAATGACAAATAAAAAGTGAAAATTGAAGAGAAGATAGATTAACAGTTAATATTTTCATTATTTATTTTTAAATTGTCATGTATTGTACTAAAGAATTCATGACCAGTACATCTCTACTTAAAAGTATATTTACTTTCTCAAAATATTTAATCTATTATTTCACCTAAAAGTTATTTGATAGACAATATTAAGGATATTTAATGTTTGGTTTTTATTTCTATGTAACTTTTAATAAAACTGAGGTTATCCTATTATGGTACTTCTGCAAAATTCAAATCCTTCACAATTCCATGGTTAACATCTTTGTTTACCTTTTAGTACTTCAGGCAGCCTAGAGTTAGATATTATTCAATACTTGGGGAGATTAAATACACTTTAAACATATGTTTAAGGGTGAAATATGTGATCTTTAAAGCCAAAATATCCCATATCTCCCACTGGATTAAATGGCAAATGTTGATGCTGAAATCATAAAACTACTAAAATAACAACAAAAAACACAGCGTGTTTTCTATTGTTAAGCCTTCTTATTACTTCTACATTTGGTTTCTGAAATATTTTCAATGATTTGCTCTACACTAGCTTTTCCCAGCACTTTGTCCCTAGACTAATAATATTCAAAGGTATTTTTCACAAAAGTGTTTCATGCTAAAAAAGTTTATGAACCCATCTTTCCATACCCCCTCTTTAAAATTTCACAGTGCAGACCGTCACAGCAACCTCTTAGTAAAGAAACTCACTTAATTCTAACCCACAGAAACCCTAGCTTTTCTAAAAAGCACTTATTTCAAGTAAAGCTTTTAAAGTCTCCCACAAAGAATGAGCTACAGAACATGGTAAGGAGGCATTGTTCTGGGTGGTTTTATTTATTTATTTTTTTAAGTTTTGGAATTCTTTAACGTAAAGGTTTATAAACACTGGATTTTCATTTAGAGTAAATTATTCTAAATTAAAGGTGTTCTAAGGTGTGTTTATATTTAAAGAAATTGGCTTTCTTCCGTTAATATGAGTCTGTCTACAACAAAGTAGCCTGCAAAATTGACTTTGCTGAACTGGAAAAGCAGCATATTCAGTGAATTCAATAAGCTGACCTATAAAGACCTGGAAATAGAGTCATAAATAATAATGAGTGTGTTATTCTCGACTCAGTCAGCTGTGGGGGTTTTTCCAAACCATTAAACAACTTTCCAATTTGCTACAAATTCAGCATAAGTGCTGTACTCCTTTCAAAAGGAGGCTAGGAGTAAGAGATGGCAAATATATGGTAAGAATTTAGGGAGTGATGAATATTTAATCACAGGAACACCTGAAATCTGGTTTCAGGGAGTAGTCACTCATAATATTCATCTATTATAAAAATACAAGATGTAACTTGATCCTGACCGTTAGATTTCACCTCATGCTAATACACATTCATGCTAATGTTCGTCATTCTCTGTCTATCCTAAATACATATAAAATTGAGCAGACAAATAGGCTATGTCTGAAATATAAAGATCTATTTAAATGACAAATGTCCATTTCATCTGATCGGTCCATTTTTTTAGAACTGTGGAATGACATTCTGTCCTGACCCCGTGTCCAGAAATGAAGCCTAGAGATTGTTTTCATTTTAAATAAAATCCTTCTCAACAAATACTGTCTTTTTACTCCACATGTCCACAAGCATTTTTTTTTTGTAAATATGGTTTTTCTTTAAAAAGTTCTCAATCTCCTCTTCCCTTGTGTATTATCACTGCCTCTAGATTAGGCCTTATCACTTTTTGTAGTGAACTCCATGTTAATTGCTTATTTCCAGTGACATCCTTCCCCACCTGTATCCATTCTTCACAATGCTTTCAGAATGAATTTTTTTAACACAATTTTAATTAGAATGTTCAACAGCTTTGGAACACACACATCTGATACATAGATAGCATACCATAGCCCTAGCATTATATACGTTGTTCTTTGTTACAGTCTTCTTTCCTATGGTTATTAATCTACTTGAATAAAGCAACAGTCTTTTTAAAATGTTTTCTGGTTTATCACAGGACAAGTCTTCCTACCTGTACGTCCATACTGTGAACCTAATATTCAGACATGCACATGTTTAATTAGCAACCTACTTCACCATTAAAAACTCAACTTGGGGTTGACTTTGCTATGAGACACTTTCTTGACCACTTCTACCTGTTTTTGGAGATGAACTCTCCTCTCAGTGTTCTCACACACCCTGTTTTAACTCCTTGCCTAGCACTGGTAATATTTTATTTAGGTTATTTAGAGGTATGTGTTTACATGTCCTAATCTATTGTAAGTTCCTCATGACCTTATCTTCAATATGTGACATACATTGGGCACCTAATAACTATCTCTTACAATGCAAACATTTTTTAAATAGATGTTTATCAATGTCTTTTGTAACTAAATTTTAAGCAGATTGCACTGAACTTTACTAGTCTTTTATCTTCTGGATATGGCATTTTACTTGAGCCAGTAAATTTACCTGAAAACTTAAACTCAAATTTTTATGTACAGCTATGAAGAAATTGGAAAACATACAAAACACAAATGAAGTGTGACTTATTTCACCATGATGAATACTGAACACAATCAAAATTTTGAAATTATATTCTTTAATACATTTTATAAGAATTTCAAAGACTTTATTTTTCTTTTGTGTGTGTGTATATGTATACATTTATATACAAATGTATATAAACCAATGCATACAAAATATATATATATATATAATATGTGAAAAGAATACATATATTTTAAGTTTTTTCTTATCAGCTAACATTTTAGTTTAGTTGAATACTTTAATAGCACAGAATATCAGGTCTATGATTCTTTACAGAATAATAGAAGTGAAGTCATTATCTCTTTGCTGTGACAGTGACAATTTTCACATAGTCAACAGCCCATGTTCTTTGCATGTGTAAAGTCCCAGGAATAACAGAAAAAATTATCATAAAAATAATGCTATTGTTTCAGAAAAAATTTTTTTAGACAAATAACATTTACTTAAGATTGTCAGGTTTCATACTCTGTCCTTTGAGACAAATCTAATTAGAAATAATCATATTGTTCATTGAGTTGTTTTGACTATCAGGTTGAGGTGAAAGCAAAAATATGTGATTAAAGGTATACTGAGAAGAATCAGCATAGAAGGGCAATTCCAATGTTACAAGAAAAAATGAATGTGGGTGTTTGTTTGCATCATTCAATAGATACTGAATGTGGGTATTTAATTGCATTGTCAAAATGGCAACTTGAGCAAAATCAGACAACTCATTCATTCAGTCTTTCCACAATATTAAGACTATTTTATTTAGGAGTCATGGAATGTGATAAACTTCATAACTTCAAATGTAAAAGGAGTCTTACGTAGTTTTTTTACCAAAATGAAAAATGCAAAATTTGTCATCAGCTTCATTTTCAGAAGTCATTCAATTCCAAATTCTCCCAACAGAGAAAAATGAGCAGTAAATGAAATATGTTTCAGTACTTAACATTTTGCTTGCATCTATCTATCCTTCTTTAAGTACTGTCTCTCTTCTGCTAGTGGATGGAGGGACCCCTAAATTAGGAGGCCCACCAAAATGTGAGTTCTTGCCACCGACTGTGGAAGAATTCACACAGCAGAGGCAGGATGAAGTGAACTGCTGCTTAACTGCTCAGAAGAGGAAAGGGAAAGAAAGTGCTCAAGGAGGGAGACGGGAAGAAAAAGCACCTGAGAAGGGAAACTGCACTCTAGTCGGGGGAGCTGCCAGCCAAGATGGGGGGTAGTGACAGCTCGGGCCCTGGTCAGGCGGGCTTTTATGAGAGGCTTCCACCATCATGTCCTCCATTCAAGTGTGATGGAGCCAATCAGTCCTTGAGAGTTTCTCAGTCCTTGTGTGAACTTTTCCACTTCTTATATGGCAACCATCAACTGTCATGGTGCTGGTGGGTGTGTCGCTTAGCATGCTGAGATGTTACAATGAGCAAGCACATGATGAGGCTCAAGGTCAGCTGGAAGTCAGATCCTCCACCATCTTGGACTGAGTTTTAATCAGTTCTTGTTTCTTCTCAGCAGCTGCCTCCTGATACTTAAATAAGAGTAATTGCTTTCTATATGAGGAAAGGGCAAGGGTATGGTCCTGGGGGAAACAGCTTTTGTAAAAAAAGGAATGATGTCAGTCTGGTGGATCCAGCATCCCCCCCCCCAAAAAAAAAAATCTCCAAAGACTCTGTTCAGCCATGAAATTTTTAAAGGAAATGAAGGAATAATCTCAGTCAATCATTGAGATAGGTGGTCAGAGTCATTGTCATCCCCTATTGTCTGCAGGCTTGTCCTAATCAAGCCTGCTTGAGTCTACTATTCTATGACTTAGAGAGGCCTGGGAGACTCAGCTTTTCTATAAACAAGAGGCAGGGGGATTTTGTGGGTGGGGGCCCACAGGGTCCTGCTCCCTTTCACTTCCTTAATTCCCGGTACCCAACATCCTTCATATTTATAGTTTTCTATCCTTCCATTTGCTTCCTACTCTGAGCCTTGGGTTAGGACTTTTTCTAAAGTTTTGTTTTCCCTAGTTAAAACATAATTACTAAATGCCTCATTCTTTCTGTTTTTCTGAGGATTGGTTGGAATTTATGAGAGAAGAAGAAAATACATATAAAAAGAGTAATTACAGTATGAAGAAAATTGTAACATGAGTGTGTAAGATGAATTAATAAAAAATACAATGTTCCTGATTGTAGGTCCTTAAGACATTTCATAAGAACAGAATAAAACGTTATATCAATTAAATTGCAAATCTGGAGAGAATCTTTAAAGGTAACTGACAATACACATACAGTAAAACAATATACATAGAGTGAAATATGACAATCATTTGCTTAGATTTTTGTAACTCAAGTGTATCAGTTGGCTTGGTTTGCCGTAACAAAAAACTGCAGACTACGTGGCTTAAATAAGAGAAATTTATTTTCTCACAGTTCTGGAGGCTCTAAGTCCAAGATCAAGGTACCAGAAAATGTAGTTCCTCATGAATTCTCTTCCTGGCTTCCAGATAGTCACCTTTGTACTGTGTTCCCATATGGTCTTTCCTTTACAGTAAGACAAAAAGGAAGAAAAAGAGGTGTATATTTCTCTTTTTATATGAATATATGGATCCAGTCCTACCTGGTTAGGGACCCTTCCTTATGATTTCATTTAACCCTAATTATCTTCATAAAGGTCCTATCTTCCACTGTAGTTGCTTTGGGGTTTAGAGCTTCAACATATGAATTTGGGGAAGACACAAAATTCACTCTGTACTGAGTTTACTTTTACACTTACCTGAGTGAGTTGTGATAATCTGATGGTCATAAGGAGCATTTAATGACAACAAAATTCACTCTAACACATGTTACAGTAGTAACTGTTAAAAAATATCTCATTTATGAAAATCTATATTTGAATGAAAGGACTTCATATCATGTCATATATTTTACATGCAGATATTAAAGGATACACTCTAGAACCTAACATTGCCCTGAGTATTTTGGTAAAATGGAAACTTGGAACCCCAAGTTCAAGAATTCATACATGAGTCTGCCTCTTTTCTAATATTTAGTTTCCTTGCTTTGTGAAAACAGTGTAATAGTACCTATTTGTGTATACATTATGTAATTAATAGATATGAATACCAAATTCCCTCTGACCACCTCAGTGTTTTTCCTTCTAATTACATCTTGTATATGATTTTTTTAATTAAGTTTCCTGAAAGTATTTATTATCTTATTGTGTGATATATGTGCAAAGATTATGTAAGTCCCTGTAGAAGAGCATCACTTGCCACCCCAACATGTGTCTCTTTGGATTAACGTAGACTTTTTATTTTTAAGGCCCGAAAGACTAAGGAAGAACTTTTGACCTTCCTGCTAACAGCCTAAAAGAGTGTAGACAGAGAACTTGTTCCAGGAAGTGAGCTATCACCTTAGGTATCTATTGTATGAACTGGGTGTGGTAGACAGGGAGGGACCTAGCAAAGTCTGTTAAAATTCCTCTCTGTGTACCACTGACTCTAGATGGCCCCCAAAACATTTATTTACCAAATGTTTGCTTTTCCATCTTCATATAAATTGCCTTCTTCCCCTTTGAAATCCCAAACCACTACCCTCAACATCCCCTTTTGTCTTTAGTTGAAGGTGGTATTTCAGGTAAGAGCTTTAACCTTTTTTGGCAAGTTACTGTTTTCCTGGGTCTCTCCATGTATACATGTTATTAAACTTTTGTTTGATTTTCTCCTGTTATTCTGTCTCATGTCAATTTAATCCTTAGGCCAGCCAGAAGAACCTAGTAGAGTAGAGGTTTCTTCTTCTCCAATAGCTCCTTCCTCTGAATCAAATATACAGTAGTTTGTACAATAAAATTATAATATTCATTGCTAATTATTTTTGAATTATTTGCTCTCCTCTTTCAGGGCAGGATGAGAGGCTATATTGATTAAATACAAAATCATAAACTTGTTTGTAAAATGCTGAATAGATATGTTATTAGTAGAAAACCACAAAAGTTATTTTTCAAACTGATAAAAATTATGTCAGCAAATAAACTGAAATATTAGCAAAATGTGGACAGATGTAAAAATCCTTCATCTATAAGGATTTATAAGCAAAAATCATAAGAAGATAGAGAGATTAAGGCAGGGAAACAAACTTTCTTGGGCAATAAAACTTAAAAAGAGTTTATTCCCTCTTGGTGAGGTACTATAAAAAATTTAAAGAGCATCTCATAGAATATTGTTTAATGGCTTACATCACTTGGGGCATTTCTGAAATAGTTTAGAGCTGCTACTAAGAAACATCTTTCTGTCCTCTGGTGACTAGAATTTTAGTATTCTCTATGTATTGTAGTCAGAATTCTCCATAAGGATGAGATTACCCACAAGGTATTAGAAACTGACTAGAATGTGTAAACTACATCTCCATGAATATCATAGAAGAAAAGCTATCTCACACTTTACCATATTTCATTAATGTGTTTTTAATTAGGTATCCTATTAGTAAGTTTCTTTCCAACAATGTAATTCTGAAGAATCCAACTAGAATCACATAGGAATTAATATATTTCAAAAATCTGATGAAAATGAATCTTTTTTTACATTATCTATCTTGTCCTAGATCTTTCTTAAATTTTAAAATTAACAAAATTTGAATAATTTTAAATAATGTTATATGATTTAAACAGATATGAAATACTTTCACATACTTATCTCATATAATGATTTGAGAAATGTAAAAAAGGCATTATCCACATTTTATACATGAAGGATTAAAATTCATGAAATTTTGTCCATGTTCATAAAGCTTGAAAGAGTTACAGCCAAGATTTATATCTATAACTCTGGATTTCTGAATCTATAAACATCCCACTACATTTATTCACTTTTAACTCTGTGCTAAAATTTTATGTTGTATTATCCATAGATATGCAGGTAAATTTGTTCATTTGTTTTTAAAAGAAGCCAAAATATTGCTGCACGGTTACTCCCTTTCTCTGAGAATCCTGCCTTTAGAAGTTGAATCAGTAGCCTATGTTAGATAAAAGGAAACCTAATATGTTCTTAAATGTTTGTTTTCTATTTGTTTGTGCTAAAAATGCATTTTTTGTTCAGTTAGATTTTGTACATTTTGTGGATAGAAATTGTATATTCTATCACTGCATGTCCTCAGTGGTTCCTAGTATAGAACTAAATATTAATAGCTAATATATTTATTACTAAACACTTTGGGTTGTTTGTGGTTACCCACAAATTTGTGGCTGAACCTCTCATTTATTTAAGTCAAAATTTATCTTTTGCATATAAATGCACTAAATAACTTCAAACTAGTGACTGGATTGTTTCTGATCTTGACAAAATAACCGAGTGAATGAATAATGTATGAATGAATCAGGATTAGTAGCACACTGGGTAGGTACCCTTTGAGCCTTCAGATTAGACTGAGTTTCTCTGTTGTTATTTCTGCTGTATCTCCAAGACTAATCTTTGCTTTTATATACTTACGATGTGCTAACAGTCATTTAGCATGAGCTTATTTTCTGACACAAAATACATTCTACTGATATGTTGATGGCTTATTGACATTTACCTGCTCATAGTTAGCAATTTACCTTTTTCTTTTATTTGCTTAAATTTAGCAAAGTAATCTCTGTGGTGTATCTAATTGCTTGCTGTTCATATTACTTTAAAATTTTTTTTCTGTGGGTGCTAAATGTAAAAGCATCATTCTTAGATTTGCTAGGCATCTTCTTTCCCAGACATTATTCCTTTTATATAATAATTCAACAGTATAGCATCTTGGAAGGTAGTTAGATCAAAAGACATATGATTAAATATAGATAGATAGGTACATACATGCATACATACATACATATAGTTTTTACATTAATTATTGGCATATAATAGAATTTTTATAATTATTTATGACTATCAAGCAAATTGTCAGAAAAGGGCATAAGCTTCATAAGGCTGTTTCCAAATTTCTCATGTAAGCAGACAATGCTAGTTGTCTCCATTTATTCATCAAGCATTCTTTAAAATCACCCAGTGTGGATTATCAGTGTTCTTAAATCCCATGGGGATTTTCTAGTATTCAAATTGAATTGCTCAAATTATTTCTTTCTTTAATCTTTCTGCTACATTTGGGTTTTGTAGACCTCCCCTCTAACACTTTTCTTCCTTGTCCCTGAGCTGTGTATGAGATGTTACATATTCTCTCTAAGCCTTGATCTCCCTTTGTTTTCATCCTTTATTGACCTTCTTATACCCATGGGCGTTCACTAAGGTTAAGACTGTGGCTCATTGTTTTCCTTCACCCATATTCTTGCAGTCTTTTCATCTCTTCCAATGACTATAAATATGATGTCCAGGTGTGAAAATCCACAATCAACTGATTCTTCAAATACCTGTTTTTATTACAAGCCTATATGTTAAGCTTTGTATAAATATTTTCACATATATACTTTCAACTTGAAATCTGAATTCATTTTATAGGTATGTTACATTGGTTAAAATGCAAATCAATCATACACATACAATGGGGCAAACAATAAAAATCCAAAACATTACCAGTAGTAAAATGCCAGAATCAATCGTTTTGTGAAAATTATTCTAGAAATATCTTTACTCATTTCTTCACTCACTCATTTCACAAAGACTTTCTGAGTGCCACCTACGTGGAAGGAGTGTGTTCTGTGTTTTTAGCACTGAATCAGACAGACTGGTCCCTACTCTAATGTTGCTTACGTTTTAGCAGGAAGGGGAAACTGTCCTCTGGGCCCTGATGAACTCTCAACTTTCAAATATACAACACAGCATTATTAACTATGGTCACCATGCTGTATACTAAATCCCCTGGACGTACTCATTTTATAACTGGAAGTTGTACCCTTTGACCACATTCACCCATTTCTCCCAACCAACCTCCCTTGCCTCTGGGAATTTACAATTATTTGTTTGTTTTTTAGATTCCATATGTAAATGAGATCATATGGTATCTGTCTTTCTTCTCTGTCCAATTCATTTCTTGCAGCATAATTGCCCTCAAGGTCCATCTATATTGTCACAAATGGCAGAGCTTCCTTCTCTTTTTAAGGCTGAATTTTGTACATATCCATTCATACATCCATGGGCACTTAGGATGTTTGACCACCATAAACATTGCTGCAATGAACATAGGGGTGCAGATATCTTTTTGAGTTAGAGTTTCATTTCCTTTGGACAAATACCTTCTAGTGGGATTGCTGAATTTGGTGAATACCACTGTAAACAGTTCTCTTCCAGCATAAACCTACACATTAAATTGATTAATGTAGTTTCTTGCAGTGATTTTCAACTGTTATGCAAGTTCAGGAGGGTTATCTGTAAAGAACGAAGGAAAGTAAATAGTTTAATGATTTCTGTTTTGTAAAAGTCAACCATCTGAAAACTGGGCTGTTGGATAAAAATCTACCAGGTTTCTCAACACAGCTTAATATACTCCTGCTTAACTGTAAATACTAGAAAATAATGACCACATGCTCCATTCTATTATACATTATACTACAGATTATATTATAGGTTACTCCATTATAATACAAATTATATTACAAATTATTTTAGTTAAGAACTGATGCATTACTTTCTGCATACCCCAAAATATCTGGCATAAGGTTTGATGCATTCCAATTATTTTAATGCCTTTATCATTAAAGTTAATGAGCTTATATTTTCCTTTATCCTCAAAGTTTGTTCAGTCAGGATGTTTGAACAACTCATTTCATATCCACACTTTAGAAACTCTACAGACAGAATGTATGCCCAGTGGAATTAGCTTTACTTGGGAGAATTATTTTAATCCCTTATTGACTTGCAAGATGCATTCACCTTGATGTTTTCACAGGAACTTATTTCACTGATGATGATCAAAAGAGGTATGTCGGGCTTTGATCAGAGTAAATCTAAGGAAAGTTGGAAATCTGCAAATATGTGGTGATTAAAATTCTTTCTCCATCTTCCCTTAGTGAAATGAGGAAAGTAAAATACTAACTGATACCTTTTAATTAGTGTGAGAGAAATAAAAATATTTTTATTTAAAGATAATTGAGATAGAGCTAAAGCAAAACAAAAATTTAATACTAGGTCCACATTATTATTGACATTAGGAAATCCAGTTTTCTAAATAATACATGAATGCAGTCCCTCAGGTGTTTTCCTGCAGATTTGTGTCCAAGAATTTCCAGGAGCACCATTTACTTCTTAACATCAGAATTAACTTATTTGAGATAAAATATGGGAGAAGCAGAGGAAGAATTCTCCACCTTTCTTTGAGTACCACATGCTCTGTACAGGCTTAAGGTGGTGTACACCTCTTCTGGATCTAGTGTGTGGGCTGCTTGCAGACATAGCCTTCTCGAGGAAGATGTACTTGAGCATGACATTTACACTTAGTGCATTGCACTTGTTAGCTATGGTTAGTCTATGGGTGTTGTGTTACCTCTCAACTCAGACAAAGAGTAGGCTCAGATTTAAATGTGTAAATTTGAATTTTCAGTGGAACATTCAAGTTTTATGTTTCTTAATTAACAGTCAAGATCACCTCACCATAATGTCCAAGATCCCAAATTATTTGTGTAATGGAATTTTGCTATTGACTACAACTGAAAATAAGCCTGCCATCAACTGGGTCTGAGATAAATCATTTAGAAGAAGATATTTAGTTGGTTATTAAGCAAAGATATTTCTGAAAGGCTATTAATGTTTATGAAGATGATTAATTTATGCAAGTAATTTAAGATGTGATGGTGAATATATTTCTGCCTATACATTGTATATGTTCAAATTTCAACACTGAATATATTGTATAAAATAAATTATTAGGTATTCTACATCCCAACGTTCATAGCAGCACTATATACAATAGCCAAGATGTAGAAACAGCCTAAATGTCCATCGACTGATGACTGGATAAAGATGTGGTGTATATATATAAATAATGGAATATTACTCAGCCATAAAAAAGAATGAAATAATGCCATTTGTAGCAACATGGATGGACCTAGAGATTATCATATTAAGTAAAGTAAGTCAGACCGAGAAAGAGAAATATCATATGATATCACTTAAATGTAGAATCTAAAAAAAAAGTGTTACAAATTCTATTTACAAACCAAAAACAGACTCATGGACATAGGGAAAAAAAAAAAAAAAACAACTATAGTTACCAAAGAGGAAAGGGCAGGGAAGGGATAAATTAGAAGCTTGGGATTAACAGATACACATTACTATTTGTAAAACAGATAAACAACAAGGACCTTCTGTATAGCACAGGGAACTACATTCAATTTTCTGTAATAATATATAATGGAAAAGAATCTGAAAAGAAAGTGCATACATGTGTACATATTATTGAATTGCTTTGCTGTACACCTGAAACCAACATAGTAAATCAACTATACTTCAATAAAAATTAAATTAAAAATTAATAGATACTATAGTCATGAAAATAATCAGTCACTTAAATAGCTATTGAACAATCCCTAGGAGCCCATACCCCTGTTAGTGACCCAAGAAGAGGTGCCAGACATTTTTCCTGGTTTCCTGTAAGTTTATGACTTAGCAAGACTATAAAGCCCTTCAGTGACTACACATCAATTGATCACAGTCTGATATGACTAATAAAAAAAAATTGTGTCAACTGTGGCCTAAGAATTAGGTAAGCCCTCATGGAAGTAATAGGACTTACACTAGACTCTGAAGATTGGGTCACAATTTAATGGAAGCCCAGAGAGAAAGGCATGAATAACAATTTTTTTTTAAAAAGACATGATCTATTCAGATGAGAGGAAAGAGATCGGACAAGCTAAATTATGAAATACAGAATAATGTGTGCTAGAGTATTGGGGAAAGCGATTCAATAGCTAAGATGGAGTTATATCATAGAATTTATGGCATGCTAGTCTGAGGCTGTTGCATAATGTCTTGCAAACAATAAGAAGATAATGCATGGTTTTGAATATAGCCTAGACATGAGTCTATTAACAAAGGTGGTCTAAGGGGCGGGGAGGAGAGTGGGTTTGAGTAGAATAGGTTAGTGGTAAGAGAGATAGTGGGTATCCAGGATCTGTTATAGCACCTGGCACAAAATAGGTGCTAGCTAAGTATCTGCTGAATGAATGAATAAACGCATGCATGCATGCCAGTCCACAGCCTACTTGGGAGGCAATGAAATTTTTCAGGATGGAGGTGATACAGGGCACAGGATCAGAAATCTAGTCTTAGAAACTCTGAGCTTTCAAACTACTTATAGAACTGCAAACTCATGTTAAATAAGTATAAGTTAATCATAAATTCTAAATGCATGAAACCCATTTTGCTTACCGCTAATAAGAACCGTCATTTGAATTACTTTAATGAGTGCTACTTGTTTTGATGATGTCATTATTCTTCACTATTTGTACTGTCAGCATAGTCAATTATTTTTCATCATAAGGCAATCAAATATTTCTGTACTCAGAATAAAATTAATGAAGCTGTTCCTCATTTCGTAGATGGATTCTTCCGGAACCATTCTGATATATTAGATGTAGGTCTTAGCACATCAGTAATGTGTGTTTTCATTTTTAAATGATAGAACTGAAAGATAACATAGGAAGCTTTCTTATGTCTACTTTTCTCATTTATTTAAAAATAAAAGTAATATCCTCACACAGTTTAGCCAGAACCGTCAGTATGCCTGCAGACAGAGCGAGGCCATATTTCAGTCTCTTAAAATTTCATGACTCTATTCTTTGCCAAGATTCTTTTCAACTGATGTTCCTGGGATTTTGGGTGTAACATGAGGATCTATCTACTCATCAGTGAGTTTCTCTCAGGTGGTAGACGGATACTCTGGCTACGGTTGAGCTAGTTTCTCTTGTACAGGCTTAGGCTGTTCCAGTCACAAGCAGATCCTGAAATAATAACTGCCGAAGGGCTGCAAGCATCAGTGAATCAACCAATATTGTCAAACTTTCAGCATAATTGTCCATTTTCCTCTCCCTGTGTCTTTGAAAACCTACTGAACAGGGAGGAAATATAAAACCTCTATAGGCATAAGGCAACGTATGTATCTCCCTTGAGAAGTGGGGCAGCCCTACCTGTGTGCATACCTTTTATCATGTGGCCACAACGTTCTGTAATAACTGAGATCTCTCCTTTCACCAGTACCTTCCACCGAGTGCAAAATAGGTTCCAGGTTCAAGGTCACACTGAGTGTGACTGTTAACATGGCTGTTTCTCAGTGGAATGTCCTAGAAACTGCTTAATATGAATACTTGAAAATATTTCATTTTTCTCCCCTGTTTATAAGACATTGAAGTAGAAAATCACTTTTTTCCTGCCGCTTACAGTGTATGATAATATTTTATCATTCATCTTATTTATTTTGTCAAGCGGAAAGCTTGAAAGACTATGAATCAGTCACTTGTTCCCTAAGGACTGTCACTTCTAATAGGAATCAATTTGGCTTGATAGATTCAAATTCTGGGAGCTCATTATTTTAGCACAACACCCAGTAGCAAAACAAAAGTTTCAAATGCTATGAAATAATATGAGGTATATGAGATTTTGTCACTCTTTTGTAAATGTGAGAAGATTTTCATAACTTTGATGGCCCACAGATATAGGGTTAGAGCAGTTATTACTTTCTTTGGCCCATAGTAAGTTTAAATTTAACTTTCTTTAAGTATACATTCAATGCTGCATTTAATTTTCCAATGGACTCTTTAATCAGATAAAAGATATAGAGAGATGTATTTGCAGTGCTTTGTACAGATTCTGGAAGTTACCCTGCCTTTCAAATTATGTATACATTTATGCAGGTTTACTCTTACTTAAGGAGTACCTTACAATATAGATTATTTAAAATTTCCAGCCATTAACATCATAGAAAACTGTTGCTGTTATTTATATTTCCTTAAGATTATTACTTTATATTTTAAGGAAGTCATCTAAAAATGCACATTTTTACAATGTAAATATTTTTTGACTCTTCCTGCAAAATTAGAGTTGTATGCCCTCTATGTAGTAAGAGTAGGTCATGCAGCACAAATTTGTCCATTTGATTTTATTTGCTCATGATAAGAGAAATGTTGCCATATTACAATTCTAAGGTAGCATTTATACATGCAAGTTACTGCAGAGACTCATGACAAAGATTCTAGCCAACAGTGTATTTTCTTTGACACATTAGGTCAATTATAGAGAAAAGGAGACAATAATTTTGAATGATAATTTCTTATTTGGAGGTTGGGAAAAATAATGCAAAAATCTAGGTAGTTGAATAATGCATTTCATTTTAGTGAAGCAATACTTTCAGAGTCGTAATTTCCAATTTATAGCAAGCATTTGAAATAAATTCATATAAATATTCTTGGAAAATTCAGTTTGAAGAAGAGTGTCTATGTGTAAGCACACAGAATTGAAACACAGTATTTTCATGTTGCTAAGTATGTGGTTCAGCTTTTCAAACCAACACATTGTATTTCAATAATAAATGTAATGGTCATTTGAAAGAAATATTGTTTTACTCATTGTATCTTTTTCATTGTTTTCCTAATTAAATTGAAGTTAATAATAAAGTCAATGAAACTTTAAGAGGAGTATATAAAAATAAAATAATGTTTTAATATAAACAATTGCAGAGAACATATTTATTCTAATTAAAAGTTTATAACATTTCTAACAAATTTACTAATGAGAATTCTAGCGATTAATGGGTACATTATTCTGATTTCTTACCAGTCAATTCTGAATATCACACACTGAGTTCTCATAGATGTTTCTTGACCCAGTTCCCCTCTGCAGCTAGAGGTTTACTCTATAACTTACTGGTCATTGTTTACTCAGAAAGAAAACCTATCAAGGTTATAGGGAGATAAAGCATATTTGTAACATGACTGCCTAACTGACATTGATCCTAGGATCAACCTCTTAGAATTTTACACAATGGTAATTTATAATATACCCTATGCTGTCCTCCATATTAAGTCTCAGGATATTTTTATTTCAGACATATTTTCTAGATGATAAAATATTCTGAAACATTATTGGTTTGTAGACAGCGAGATATTTCCTTGAGGTTTATGCATAATTAATTTATAAGGATATAGCCAATGATTATCCTCAAAAGTGAAAGAACATACTAACAGTGAAGATATTAAGAAATTTTCAAGGGCATTTTTTGTAAGCTAAATTGTACTTGGATTATCTGTGATTGGAAAGGGTATTGGTATGTGGCATCCTAAGAATAAAATTTAATTTATAGACAATTATTGTATAAAGTCTTGTACATAAATATTAACATGTCTCAAAGTAGTATACAATTATTGAAGTCTATTGATTTTTTAGTTAAAGATTCATGAAAAATTTAAGAATGTAAAACACAAAACTAACTTTCATTGTATAGGGAGGAGCAATATTTGTATTAATCTTGGATTGTTGCAGAAAATCTAAAGATAGTTCAAGATTAAAAAGCAGCTTAACCATTTTGTTATTCTGCCTTTGTGCCTGAATTTGGGATGAAATAACTTTAGAAAGTGCTTTAAGAGGAGATATAATACTGACACAAGTCATACAGTGTTCATAAGCAAGACATAGTTACAAGTAATAATCTGAAAACATAGTAATAAGTAACAGCTATTATGAAAAAGTCAATTTCTTTCAAAATAAAGAATCTTGTTCCCAGGGACACAAGGATGGTTCAACATATGCCAATCAATCAATGTAATACATCACATCAACAAGAGAAAGGACAAAAACCACATGATCATCTTAATAGATGTAGAAAAAGCATTTGATAAAATTCAACACCCATTTATGATTAAAAACTCTCACCACAGTGGGTATAGAGGGAATATATCTCAACATAGTAAAAGCTATATATGACAAACCTACAGCCAGCATAGTACTCAATAGGAAAAACTCAAAAGCTTCCCACTAAAATCTGGGACAAGACAAGGATGCCTACTATCACCACTCCCACTCAACATAGTCTTGGAAGTCCTAGCCCCAGCAATCAGGCAATAAAAAGAAATAAAAGGGATCCAAATTGGAAAAGAAGAGGTAAAAGTGTCACTATATGCAGATGACACGATACTATATATAGAAGACCCTAAAAGGTCCACACAAAAACTACTAGAACTAATCCAAGAATTCAGCAAGGTAGCAGGTTACAAGATTAATGTTCAAAAATCAGTTGCATTTCTTTACACTAACAATGAATCAACAGAAAAAGTAAGTAAAGAAACAATCCCCTTTAAAATAGACTCAAAGTAATAAAATACCTAGGAATAAATTTTAGCACAGAGATGAAAGACTTATACACAGAAAACTATAAAACACTGATGAAGGAAATTAAAGAAGACTTTAAAAAGTGGAAAGATATCCCATGCTTCTGGATTGGAAGAATCAATACCTTTAAAATGGTCACATTGCCTAAGGCAACCTACAGATTTAATGCAATCCCTATCAAATTACCCAGGACAGATTTCACAGAACTAAAACAAATCACAGTAAAATTTATATGGAACCACAAAAGACCTAGAATTGCCAAAACATTACTGAAGAAACAGAAAGAGGCTGGAGGAATAACTTTCCCAGGCTTCAGACAATAGAGCTACCGTAATCAAGACAGCATAGTATTGGTACAAAAACAGACATATGGACCAATGGAACAGAATAGCGAGCCCAGAAATGAACCCACAAACTTTTGGTCAACTAATCTTCGACAAGGGAGGCAAGAATACACAATGGAACCAAGACAGTCTCTCCAGCAAATGGTGTTGGGAAAACTGGACAGCAGCATGTAAATCAATGAAGCTAGAACACTCCCTTACACCATACACAAAAATAAACTCAAAATGGATCAAAGACTTAAACATAAGGCAAGATACAATAAACCTCCTAGAAGAAAGTATAGGCAAAACATTACTTCACATACATCTCAAAAATGTTCTCCTAGGGCCATCTACCCAAGCAATAGAAATAAAAACAAGAATAAACAAATGGGACCTAATTAAACTTACAAGCTTTTGCATAGCAAAGGAATTCATAAGTAAAACAAAAAGACAACCTACAGAATGGGAGAAAATTTTTGCAACAATGAAACCAACAAAGGCTTGATCTCCAGAATATATAAGCAGCTCATCTGACTGAATAAGAAAAAACAAACAACCCAATCAAAAAATGGGCAGAAGATGTAAACAAGCAATTCTCCAAGGAAGACATAAAAATGATCAATAGGCATATGAAAAAATTCTCGATATCACTAATTATCAGAGAAATGAAAACCAAAATTATGATGAGGCATCACCTCACACCAGTCAGAATGGCCATCATTCAAAAGTCCACAAATGACAAATGCTAGAAAGGCTGTGGAGAAAAGGGAACCCTCGTACACTGCTGGTGGGAATGCAGTTTGGTGCAGCCACGGTGGAAAACAGTATAGAGATTCCTCAAAAGACTAGGAATAGACTTACAATATGATCCAGGAATCCCTCTCCTGGGCATATATCCAGCAGGAACCCTACTTTAAAAAAGACACCTGCACCCCAGTGTTCATAGCAGAACTACTTAAAAGGGCCAAGTCATGGAAACAGCCTAAATGTCCATCAACAGATGACTGGATAAAGAACTGGTATATTTATACAATGGAATACTATCCAGCCATAAAAATGACAACATAACGCCATTTGCAGGAACATGGATGTCCCTGGAGAATGTCATTCTAAGTGAAGTAAGCCAGAAAAAGAAAGAAAACTACATATGAGATCGCTCATATGTGGAATCTAAAAAAAAAAATCAAAAACAAAAACAAAAACAAAAAAACAAACATAAATACAAAACAGAAACAGACTCATAGACATAGAATACAAACTTGTGGTTTCCAAGGGGGATGGGGGTGGGAAGGGACAGACTGGGATTTCAAAATTTGTATATACTGACAGGCATATGCAGAATAGATAAATAAGATTATACTGTATAGCACAGGGAAATATGTACAAGATCTTGTGGTAGCTCACAGCAAAGAAAAAATGTGACAATGAATATATGTATGTTCATGTATAACTGAAAAATCGTGCTCTACACTGGAATTTGACACAACATTGTAAAATGCCTATAACTTAATAAAAATGTTAAAAAAAAAGGATCTTGTAAATGATTTAGAGTATATGAAAGTTAAGAAATTTTACAGAATATTTTGTTAATAAAATGGAAAACATCATTTAAGTACAGAATACCTTATCAATTTTATAGAAATAAAGTACAAATTTTAACTTTATTTTGTTTACTTTCCAGGTCATATTTTAAATAATTTATAACATCTTTTTTTTTAATGTATAAACCTTTGAATATTGATAAATTTATTTCTCTTTAAAAATTTTTACTTGAAGGCATTTTAAACCTAGGCACTTAGAGTTGACTATCTTCTGATACTTTATTTTTACAGGATTTCTTACATTTTCTTTTATAATTATCTATTACTTATAAATTTGCAGTAATCCTTATATAGCTTTGTGTGTGTGTTTAGAAATATATAAATATTTAGCTATTCAAATAGATGATAAACTTGATGTTTTTAGCTTCAGCTTTGTCATCAGTGCATATATCATCTTATTTTATTTTTAAAATACACAGTATTTGCTTTACATCCTATTTCTCTGTAGTCTTTTGTATTAATTATATAATTTAATCTGAATCAATAACTTTTGTTTTTCAACCACAAGGAAGACTAGAAACAAAAAAAAAACAAGACCTGTCTACTTCATTTTTTTCCAAGAACACATATTTTATTTCATTTTAACAAATGTTATCAGATAAACTAACATTTAAGATATGTTGTGCATTCTGTTCATCTAAGTCCATTTTATATATAAAATAAGGGATTAGGGAAATTTAGAAATAATTTAGTGATCAAAGTTTGTAACTTTTTATCACTATAAAATCAAAAAGTTATTGAAGAGTTATTAATTAATCAACTTAATATTTGTCTATTTTTAAAAATTGTAGAATAGATAAACAAGATTACACTGTATATCACAGGGAAATATACACAAAATGTATGATAACTCACAGAGAAAAACATGTGACAATGAGTGTGTATATGTCCATGAATAATTGAAAAATTGTGCTGAACACTGGAATTTGACACAACATTGTAAAATGATTATAAATCAATAAAAAATGTTAAAAAATTGTCCAAATTAAATAAAAATTTTAATGTTAAGCCAACTCAGTAAGTAACTATAAGAATTTGTAAGATTAATAGGGAGGAAAATAGCTCAGTGGTAGAGCACAGGCTTAGCATGCATGAGGTCCGGGGTTCAATCCCTAGTACGTCCATTAAAAAAAAAAAAAACTCACAAGATTAAACCTGTATATAAGATGTTAAGCAACTGAAATTTCATTTAAACAATTTTGATATTTTGGTAATCCTAAGCTATTTATTATATTAATTATTGCTTACAGGCCCATGCCACTAATATACACATTTTTAAAAGTTTAAAATAAACTTTAAACTCATCTTTTATTTATCAAAATATTGTGCTAACATTATTTTTACATGGTGATAAAATAAAGAGGACATGAATTAATTTTAAGCCAAAGCTAATCAATTCTAGTTAGTTAAAATATCAGAAATACTATACGAACTCTTTTCAATATAAATAACCCTCCATATTCATGTCACATTTGAAAGATCTACATTATGAATCTACTTATCTAAAAACCTAAGCCATTACCCAAACTCCCAGGTAATTTTTTGATTCTGAGTTATAGTTTTCCAAGGAAAAACATAGAAAAGAAGCACATAACTTTAACATTGTTTTCTCTTTTTTTTTTTTTCCCTCCTTTATTTGGAATCAGTTAACTGTTTATTTGGATAAAATATACCTAAAGTGTAATCCTTCTGCAAGAACAGTTTTTTTTATCATCAACTAATCCAAAATCTCCCCCCAGAAAAGGTAAACAGAGAGAGAATAAAAGAAAAAAAATTGAGAGTCACATTTAGACAGACATAAATTTATTTTTTCTTTTAAAGAAAAGAAAAAACTTAAACATAGGAAAAATATATTCTGATACACAAATGAAAGAGTCATATTAAAATAAATCTCTCTCTCTGTCTATCCTCCTTTCTTTTAAAGGTCTATTATATAAAGACCACTGGGGCCTCGTTAGAAAGTGTTATTTTCTTTGGTAGTTAAAAAGTACTTAAAAAGTATATTGGCCTGGACCAAATAGATTGCCAGGTATTTCTCCAGAAAAGTTGGGTTTATTTGGGAGCAGTGAAGAATAGCAATTCTGGGTCTGCAATCCTGGAGAGTCACATGCAAGTCCCTGCATGGCAAAGAAAGGAGAGCACATCTATAGGGGGAAAAGGAAGTTGGGAAGGCCCTAGGAAACAGAGTTCTTGGCTTTTCATTGACTGAGTCCTTACCAGGAAAGAAGAGGTCTCTTCTTGTTGGGCTGTCATTTTTGCAGAATACGAGAGCTCTCCCTTCTAGTCTCCCAACTCTATTTAATTAAGGTTTCTATTTATTAATATTTGACAAGTAAAATAGTAGTCCTTTTAAAAAAGAATGAAATGGTATGAAGGCAACTAAAGTTTCATTATATAATAAGAAGAGAAATATAAGCAAGATTTTAAACATCTTCCCTTCCATACTCCAAAGCATCTGGTAACTCTAATACATTACACTCCTCATTCAGCCTCAGAGCTATTCTGTTATCTTTTCCACATCTCATATATATGAGTATCTTATGTGTTTTTATATTCTTCCTGTCCCCTCCAAAAGTAACTTGTGTATTACAATGGCTAAATAAATTTATTTAATTCAGGTTCAAATTATAGTGTTACAATCAATTGCTTAATTATATGCTCCTGTCCCATATTAATGTATTCACTCAATAAACATTTGGGTACTGATGTGATACAGTTTTTTATCAATGTAGAAGAAAATGTCAGTGAGTCAATGTTACATTTTCTACTTCTTATTTTCTAAATCTATGTGACAGATTTAACTCACTTTGAAATGAAACAGGATTCATGAGAAAAAGAGAGAATGTGACACTGAAAGAATCAAGGGAAAATAAAGTTTATAGAGAAAGTGGAAAAATAAAAGATACAGTGAATTTGTTCAAACAAATGTACAGAGAAGAATTTGCAGAGAAAAAAACTCGCTGTAATAAAAGAGGCATAACAGAGCTTAAAACTCTGGTCTCTCCCTGCTGCTCCCACAGGTGCCGGATTTTTGGTAGAATTTTTTTACTTTCACCATTGGAAACTATTACCCTGCCTGATATACAGCTTTTCAACTGCTCACGTAATTGAAAAGATGTAATGAACATATGTTTTTTTCATTTTTGTCAAGTTCTTTTAAATTTGAAAGGGATTTAAACTATACCTGCAACATCTTAAAGTAAATACATGAATATTATGATAGGCTTGTTAGAATCTAATTTGTTGAAGATTATTTTTTAATTTACTTCACCAGACATGTTTATGGCCAAATGGGCAACTGTATGTGATTTATGAAGAGCTTTCATAAACGGGGAAGGAAATGGAAAAAGCGATCTTTAGAAGTTCCTTTATATTCTGTGTGACAAAATGAATAATAACATGGAATCAAAAATAATGTCCATTCTGTTTCTCTTGGAAGCCGTGCATTTCATTCATATTTGTCAATACAATTCATTCTTATTACATTTTGCATCCCTCTCAGTAGAGAGGTAATATCATAGGCACTAAGCTTCTAAGCTTAATTTGATGCCTCATGTTCATCCCTATAAAAAGCATTATTAACGGTGATTGTCTATTATTCACAGATATTGGCTGACCTAGAAAACCATGCGTTATTTAAGAATGACCTGGAATGTCAAAAGCTGATTCTGGAAGCAATGAAATACCATCTACTGCCAGAAAGAAGAACTTTAATGCAAAGTCCAAGAACTAAACCTAGAAAATCTACAGTTGGAACTCTGTATGCAGTGGGAGGCATGGATAACAACAAAGGTACATGTTCTAGATCTGTACCATACCATGGCGTGATTTTACTATTGTCATCTGTATAATAGTAACAAATTTCACATTAACTTAGCTTACTTAGTTCATTAAGATTTAAGAGTTAGGGCAAAATTAGGACACCTCCTGTTTTTCTTTTTTTTTTTCAGTCTGGAGTTGCTGATTTTGCTTCTTTCTCATCTTTAAATCTTTTATCTCTTCTGCATCATCTACAAGTCTTCATATGACATGCTTGGGGGAGGATTGAAAGCACTTGATAGAAAACGCAGGCTAAGTAGTCTGTTGGATATATTGAAAAATGTATTTCATTTCTGAGTAAAGGGAAAATAATATGCCAGACACATGCTTGCTGAGAGTAATAGCACGAAGAAGAGAGACTTTACTTTTGAGGAGTTTAGATTCTGACAGAAAACCGACCAATAAATAGACTACAGATGAGTGTAATGATTGTGGCGGTTCTCATTTACAAATGTACTTGTAGTTACCACTGTTGCCCTTAAAAGGAAGTGAATACTTCATTTAAAGCCAAATGCATACATTTGAACTTACTCTTCTATAGTTAGTGGAAAAATCTCCATGAATGTTTGTCCTCTTCAGACTTTTTTATGCATGTCTTAATTTTCTTGATCAAGTACACAAGACAAAGAATATAATTGTATGTTTGTGTCTAATAAGTGATATAATTATCCATAATATATGTAATATACATTTAAAACAATAGATTGTGATCTCATATTTAACCTCTATTAAGGGAACTCTGTTGCTAAAGAATCATGAGGAAGCAACAAGGCTGACTTTAACCACTGTGAAGTGAGATGCCAAAACAGCAGCTGAAGGGAAACAGTTTGTGTAATCAGTAGAGAACCGAACCCATTCCCCTTTTTATTTGTCAAGAAAAGATCTTGGGGCTATTAGATGGTTTTCACTAGTTTAATTTTTTGAAGAGTTTTACTCCTATTTACCGGGCTGTTGATTTCTAGTAGCTATCACGTTAAATAAGCACTAGAATATTAATATATATTTTAAAAGACATCACTATCAGTTAAAAAGGGTAAATAATTTAATGCTTTAAGAATGAGTGAAATGGCATTAATCTCTCGCATTCCCTCCACTCCTCATTCCTTCTTTAATGTTCCTACTTAAGAGAACATGTCAGAAGTTTTCCCCAAAACAGATGTGCCTTAAAACCCTCCTTTATGAAATGGTAAAACAGAAAATATCTTAAATACAAATCTGACTCAAAAATAGCCAGAAATTATACTAAAATACCAAAAAAAAAAAAATTTCAAGCCAAGAAAACAAATCTATTAACCTGTATCCATACTGTCCTTATGAAAGTAATAAATACCAAATAGCTTGCACCACATGATGTAAATTGCATCTTCTGAAGCAAAAGCATGCAAACTTTATTGGAACATTGTAATAGGTTCATTTTACCTGTTAAAGTAAATATCCTGATTTCCAGTGACTTTCAGTAAATACATTCATCCAAGTCTCAGATTTCACAAATGGATAGTGATTTTATACATGTTTATCATATTTTAAGGTCAAATGAGTGGCATTTGTTTTTAAAGAACACTGCATTCTACAGAAAGAATGCCCATATCAGATCACTTCCATTTGTAAATCTGCTCATATCATTTAAAAAATAAATAAATAAAAGAATGCTGATTGAATCAGGCCAGCCTATGACTAGGATTGAAAAATAACAGTAAATTAATATTAATACAAAAATCTTTGTGCTATTTATTAAAGAGCCAAAAATTTAAATGACAAATTAAAATTTTTTAAACCTGGTGACTTTAAATACAATCGCCATCACATAAAAGAAAATGAGAATAAGGAGTCTATTGAGTTAAGCTGTTTGCCAGCATTTGAATTTCTCTAATCTTACACAATAGTCTGTTGAGATTGAAGAAATTCTTTAATAATTGAATTTTCTTAGGAATTCTGAATCTCTCATTTTAGAATTGAATACTATTTCGTTATTGTTACACGTATTCAGTAATCCAGAGGTTAAAAGAGTGTGATAATACAGTGGGTATAAAAAGATACCCCTGCTTAAATCTGTATTAAAATAGAAAAAAATTTTTGAAGAAAACTTTAGGAATTCTTACTATATTCTCAGCCTCTAGGAACTGGACATTAAATATATCTCACAAACTTAGATAAAAATCTGACACTTAATACAAAATCTCAGAGAACCTACTTTTCCTGCAGCAGAAACTTAAGAAGTCCAGTATTTCAAGAGATTTAAAGGATAATCCTCAGTATTTGCATCCTGCTTTTATTGCTTAAAGGGTGTTTTCTACACCTTTATTAACTTGTGTTATCTCTAAATAGGTGTTAAGATCTTATCTTAAAATTGTGTTTTCTTTTCTTGAAAGGTAATAAGGCGAAGGGAATTAAAATGTAAAAAGAAATAGAAATCAGAAGAAACAATGCATAATAGCAAAAAATTGGAATTTACTTGGCATGACTAATTGAAAAATTATGCAATGTAATATAATACAGTACAGTCTTACAATCCAGTATAATGGTATACAATACTTAGTGTGTTTTTAATTATTTACATAGGCATATTGTGCCTTAGAAGGCTATATAAACATTTTATTAAATTTCTCTTCAGCTCCACAATTTCTGGGATGCAGATGATATCTTATGGGATTGATAAACTACAGGTACAACCCTTGCAGATTTTCTGGAGATGCTATGAAAATTCAGAGCACTGTCATCTCCTTCCCTCTGCTTTCTTCTGTATTCACACATCCATGCGTTCTACAATAATAGACATATCACACATCTGTTTTGTGCCAGGCTCTGTGTTAACTTGTGTGCCATGGTGAACAGTATGAATATTACCCATACGTCACAGAGTTGCCAGGTTAACCTGGGAAAACAAATAGCAAACAGAATTATTTGTGAATAGGCAGCAGAAGAGGAGCCTGAAGGCACCTCCTCCCACAAGCACACCACATCTACAGCTACGCATGGTGCAGCTTTTTCTGGAAAATACCTAAAGGCTGGCTGAGCCACTCCTAGCATCCCCAAGCGAGAGATGGTCCACATCCAAGCAGGTAGGAAAAGGCGGGACACAATCTGGCATAAAGCCCCGCACCCACCCGCACCTCCCCTCCCACTGTGTGGAGGCCCACAGCTTCTCACTGAGGAGCAAGGGGTTTGAACCCCACATCTGGCGTCCCTCACTTTTAAGACCTGCCCCTGAGATACCGGCCCCCGAAACATCTAGCTTTGAAAACCAACTGGCTGCGGAGGCCTCCAGCCTCACAGAAGGCTATAGCTTTCTGGACTGTGGTGCTGGGACCCCCAAGCCCCAAGGCCAGGGGCAAAGCGCCAACGGGGGTGCCCAGACTTGGTGTGGGAGAAGCCCGTTTGCTAGTCTTGGGGTTGGTGTGGGGGCAGGTGTCTGATCTACAGGCATTTGGGGGCCTGAGGTGGCTCCCTGGGTGGAGACTGGCGGTCACCATCCTCGCGTGCTCCCTCCGCAGCCGCCTCCAGGGTCCGGGGTCCCCGGGGCGAGTCTGGCAGCCCCTCTTTGCGGCTGCCACCTTGGGGCCAATCCTTGGTCACCAGGCTCTGGTGGCCGCGGGGCTTGCGTTCTGGATCCCAGAGGAGTGTGGCAGTGGGAGAGATTGTGCTACGCCAGCTGCACCGCACAGTAACAACCCGTCCCTGCCCGCCCCCCAGGCTTTTTGGAAGGGAGACCACATTGCTGGTCCAGAGCTTTTGCTTGAGAGGCAGGTACAGCTCTAGGGCCCTGTGGACCGGGATGTGCTCCCGGGGAACTAGGCTTGTGCACATCCTCCTTTTGCTGTCTGTCTGCCTGCAGCTCACCCGTGTCTCCCAGACAGGAGCTGATACCCTCATCTGAAGCCCCAGTTCTGGGGACTGCTGCTCAAGGGACACCTCGAAATCAATTGGCCATGGTGGCCAGCAGGGCATAAGCTTGTATAAAGTACTTGTGTATTTTAAAAGCTGCGGTCTCAGGGTCTGGCTTGTTAATTCACGATATAGCACAGCAGAAAACTCTGTGTAAGAAAAATAATCTTCCACAATCTCACCAGCCATCCTTGACTTTTTTCATTTATGCCATCCCCAGTCCTTGTCCACATTCATTTTCAAAATCTGTATATTGTATTGTACCTTCTACTATGGTGATTTTAGAATACAATATTTGTTTTAAGAAAAAGATCTCTTCAAGAGCTATGCATAAGCTCTACCAAACACAGCATTAGTTTCCAATATGTATGTCATGAATAAATTTACAAATATAATTGATTACCTTCCTTGAGTTTCTTGTGCTCACCTGCAACAGTTCATGGACTGACTTTGCTAATAGGTGCCTGTCAAAATAGGTATTTTATATTCATCTCTTTAAGTCTTGCTTATTAAACTTCACAGATACAGTTAGTGGTTCTCCATGATATATTATTAAGAACAAACAATTAACTTGTCATTTTGCTTAAAAGAACAAATTTCTAATTCCTAAACTTCTGCACACCTTTACCATAATGATATGGGAATCTTTTTAAAGATGCTTTTTAATCTTTTGAGGTTCCCTCTCTAAGTTTGCCAAATACAGTATTAGTAAGTCTCTACAATTATGAATTTTAAACAAATTTGCTTACATTTAAAAATAAGTTTGAATGTTTTACTTTGGAATGTAAGTACTTTTGAAAATATAAAAAAGATATTGGCCATCCTTGAAAGTCATACTTCTTAAAACTGACCTTATAAATTCTCTGGTGCATGAACTTTGCATTAATACTTGTATAAATGCATATCACTGCCTCTTCCATTACGATAAGGCTTAATGATTTTGATCTTAGGGTGATGTTGAAGATTTATTTTTAGTAAGTAGTACCTGATATCTTTTTGAGAACATTTAACATTTTTTAATTAGAGGCAGTATGAAGGATTGGTGACTGATCATTTATATCAGATTAATTCTAATGTGCATGTCTCCTTAAAGTAAATGAGTTAACCTTATCATTAAACCTTATTTTGTTTTTAATGGAAAAATAAAAAATAAAAAAATTTAAATTAAAAAAAATTGTGAATAAAATGAGCGTCACAAGAAGGGACTTGCAAGTGTTATCAGGACCATTCTCATTTAGTCTAGAAAAGTAGAGAAGAACAGAGAATGTGTTTGTTGCCTTTTTTTTTTTTTTCCTAGCTGAAATCTGAAGAACTATTAGGCATTAGTTTAGCACATCATCAGAGTGGCAGAGTAGGGTGGTGGTAAATTCCACCTGAGATGTAAGGGTTTACAGTTGAAGAAGTGTGATGTCTTCAAAAATGGAGAGAAATCCCTCATGGCTGGAAGAGAGCCCCTGGAGAAATGAAAGCAGCATGGTGGTGGAGGAAAGATACAAGCTGACTTCAGTGAAAGGCTTAGTTGAATAGATCCTGATGTGAAATGTAGACATCCTCGAAAGCTGGTGACGCTCCTAGTGGAGAAAGTCTCTTTGAAGTCAGAGAGATGCCTACTCAAATCCAGGAGTGTCATTTAAAATCCCTAGTCTGATTCACCCTTTCTCAATGTCATATTCTGTTTCTGCAACAATTGCAATGATTAAATGAGATGGCATGTATAAAGAGGCTACACTAATACAAGGCCTTCCAACATGTTCGCTTAGTGTCAGAAAGACTGTCAGAGAACTCGGCAGCAACCTGGGCTGACTTTTGTAATCATGTTATGGAATAAGGTCAAGCCAACAGGAACTTTGGAGGCATGAGACAACAGGGCTTTTATGGAATAATAGTGATGTGATAGGGAAGGAGACAGGACAAAAGATATGCATATAAATGGCACTTACATGAACAGCATTATGTAAAAACTAAATGCCTTTTATGCCAATACAAAAAAGTCAAGAATCAAAAATCACATGAATCATATGCGAGAAAAGAACCAAGTCATAAAATGAAGTTAGCAGTATGTTTTGAAAAGTTTGATTTATTTAATTCACTGCCGTAACTGGAAAATACTGAAAAATAAATCTGTAACAATGTAGTAATTTGTAGCATATTTAAGGCCAATTATAATCATTCATATGTTTATTCACATTTGTTCTAGTATGAATGAGAAATGGGGGGACATATAAAATTAAATATGTTTTTTTAAAGGTAATACATTAAAAAAACTATTTTTATAAGAACAAATTTTATAAATGCTGTCAACTGAAATCAAACGCAGATTTAAACCAACACAATAAATTGTGCCAATAAATTTGCTCTTGTTTTGATAAGAATTTTATTACAAATTACACAGGAATCATCATAAATCCTTTGGAAGGCTGGTTTAAAAGTAAAACATGACTTGCTTACTCTCAAGTGCTTGGACTATCTTATACTTATGTGTAATTCATGTAAGCTATGAAATAAAATGTGGTGCTATTGGTTAATGGAAGATATTTGTGTCAAAAAATCTCTACTGGATTTATTTTTTGAGGTTGGTTGATTGGACAGTCCCATGGCAATAAAAATAACTTGGTTTTGTTCTCATAAAAACAGTATTTTTTGGAGATACATTTTGTTTCATTCTAATTATCAACATATATTGAAAACCTGGTAAATATACAAGAATATACATAAAAGAAAAGCCAATCATGAGCTTATAACCTAAAAACAATCATTGTTACCACTGTTAACAGAACACGGTATTATTTCCTTTCTCAAATTTCTGTGTAAATGTATGTATATATATATGTTTGTGTAGAACCACAACTCTATACCTACATTTATATAGAGATTATCTATTTATATTTGCCTTCATCTCTTTCACTATGGCATTATCTAGATAAGAATCTAAATATAGATATATTTGGATTTATTTACATACTTAGTTATTTTTGTTGCTTTTATTTATTACTTATCTTACATGTATAAATTTATATTTCATTATGTTTTTAAAAATACATCACTTCAAGGAGCTTACTAACTCTTATTCATGTGGAAATGCCACAGTTTACATGAGCTTAATCTTAGTATCAAACACTTTGGTGGAATCCATTTTATTTTCTATAAATAATGCCATCATTAGTATCTGCATGCCTTAAGAGTTTTTCCTAACACTTGACCATTTGTACAAATAACTAGAAAAAAAATTATTGGGTGGGAAGGTCAAGTCTTTTTGACATATGAGCCAACTTCTTCCTAGATAGTTTTTAAGAATTTATAGTACCACCAAATTAGATAAATAGTGCGATTTTCAGCGCCTTGTCAACAAATTTTCTATCTTCAAAAATCTTTCTATTGTGAAAAATTTTAGCATAACAAAAGTAGAAAAATTGTATAATGAACCTCCACGTTCTTGTCATTCCATTTGCATTTCTCTTCTTAGTAGTGAGATTGAACTATTTTGGTATTTTGAATTTTTTATGTGTTTAATCATGTATATACTGGTGAAGAATGACATATTACTTCCTTTTCTCCTCAATTATTGCATATTTTATTTCAGTTTCTTGAACTAATTGCCTACACTGTATTTTGCAAAGTTCAGTAGAAACAGCTTACAAGGTACTCTTCTCCGTTTCTATATTTTAAAAGGAATAGTTCAAATATGTTACAAGTTTGCTGTAAATATCTAGTAGGTAGCATAGCATACCAAGCAATTTCTGAAAAAAAATGATGAATAGTGTATATGAGAACATAGAGACACTGGTCACCCTTACGTTCTCTCAGAGATAATTTACTTTCCTTTTGAAAGACACTTGAGTAGGAGCAAAACACCTTCTCCCAAACAAACATTGGATGATTCGAGACTAAGACGGAGAATATGTGAGGGCTGCCCTCTTCCTGGTTTGCTGTTGGTATTTATAGCAGGGCCATTCGTACTTGGTGGGCCCTGAATGCCATTTTATTTTCACCACAATAGAACCAAGCCTATCTGATTTTTAGCGTCTTAGCCTCTATTTTCTGCCTGCCTTTCGTCATCATATATGTCTTAGAAATTAGCAAATGCTCAGAGAAGACTAACACTGATGCCCTGTCATTCTCTTTCCTGAGTCTAAAGTCCTGATCACATTGGTTGCCTTGAACTACAATTAGCGTCTCTCCAACCCCACAAGGCTGCCGAGAAGCCTGGACCAGGACTGTCAGCCTAGTCCTGCCTCTGCATGAGCTGTTCCTTGAGGGGAAAATGGCAAAGAATGTTAAACTCCTTTTAATTCACATCCCTTCTATCTGGGACTTCTTCCTCCTAAGCGTTAGCTGTCTTTTTAAGTCTACCATGTCTTTCAACAGCTAAGTTTTGTATTTTAAAACTGTCACTTTATAGTTCCTCTTGTGGAGATAGTTCCTCTGATACAAGCTAATCTGTCAGCAGAAGAGATCCCTGTGAATTTGAAATTTCAACATTGTCCGTTTCTGAAACTTCTCTTTGAATTTCTTGAGATTTATATGATAACTGTGGATATTTTTATTTTACTTGCTTTTTAAAAACATGATCTACTTTTTCTTTAAATATTGCAAGTATTTATTTTTATATTCTGTAGCTTATAATTCCAACATCTAAAAGCTTGAAAGTCTGTCTGTTGATCATTGTTTATTGTTTCTGACAAGTCTCATTCATCTTAGTTTGATTCTTTTTTTGTTGGGTAAGATTATTTTGAAGTTATAGTTTATTTCATACTCTGTAAAGATTTTGGGATCCTAAATTGGTGATGATTTTTGTCAACCGAAATACAAAAGTAACTGGAATTACCAGAAATTGAGTTTATTCTGGAATAGCAGACAAATTTGCAATTCTGGAAATTCGATCTCTAGCAAGCTGCAAATTGGTGTGTTAAGGGTTTAGGGTGGGCTGTATTTATGGGTAAGGGGTGCAAAGAAAGAAGACTCCAGCTAGAGTCCAAGAAGTTAGTTTATTGGCTTGAGGATGGGAAGAGACTCTTGGCAGGTGTTCATTGGTCAAGGGACAAGCTTCAGTCTTCTCTAAATCAGGCATTTGTAGGAAATCAGTCTTAAGTTTCATCTTCCTGAGGACGCATGCTTGAGATTCTCCATTTCATATTTTCTGGTTCCATTGTAGTTTGAAATTCTTTCCCACTTTTCTCCAGCAAGCATGAGTCAGCTTCAACGAAGAACCACCAGTAACAGCTTCCTCAGGCCTCCTCAACACTCTAGGCTTACTGCAAAGTCTCTGGATCATTCTCCCACTTTGTGTTAGGGGCCCAAGGCAAATGCTCCAGATCCTATCTTAGGTGTAGACATTTGCCTCAAAGGAATACTGGCTTTCATACTTACTCGGCAAGCTCTACCCCAGCTTTTCCCTCACTGTTCTTTCAGCTGTTTGGCTGTGCCCTTGAAGTTTTTTCTTTCGTTTATGTCCAGCAATGCAAAAAAATAGTGTTATTGTTGCAATTTTCCTAGATTGACTATTATTCTCGTTCTCTTGTAAGCAGACACCTTCTTTTTATTTTGCATTCTAAATTTTCCTGCATAGTTTTTTTTTTTTTTTACTTGTTTTATACCCTATACTTTTTTGGAGAGTAGGTATTTTGTTTAAAACTAAACTATTAACAAAGCTGACATTTTCTCACTTCTTAAATATTTATGAAGTAGATTGTTGGCATTTCCATGATTAAATAATTTTTGAGTATTTGTAAATTTGGTAACACTATATTCACATGTAACTTTGTATCTCCGAAATGAAGATACTAATTCTACCTCAGAGTATTGAATTATATCATGTAATAAATCAGAACAGTTCTGATCACAGTGTAGATGAGGACTCATGAACAATTTGATTAGATCCTTACATATTCTTTTCACAGCCAGTGCAATTCAGACTCACGCCTGAGCTTAAATAGAAACTGATGCAATAACAAGAAATGCAATATTAACACACAAGGAAAGAAATCAACACATATCTTGAATCTGAGAGAACTTTAGCAAATATTCAGAACTATGAGTATAAATTCATGAGTGTATTTGTGCTAATGTAATAGACTCTCTTCTAAATAGTAAGCAACTTGGAGATGGGAACTTTACATTTCTAACATCAGAAACAATCGTCACATAGAGTAGGCACCCAGTAAATATCTGACATATTTAAATTGCAACCTATTTAACTAATATTAGTAGATATAAAAAAATGAGCAAGTCGTACGTATACATGTATGTATATATATATATATGCATAAGATACTATTTATCAATATAAACTTTGTATTACTATGAAATTCTTCTTTATAGCTTTTGTAAGATTCAAAAGACAAACTGTAAACCAAAGATTGCCATTACCAGAATAATTTTCTCAATAGGATGTTTCAAGAAGAAAAAAATTATTGCAAATCTGTGTTATTTGTTCTCAGTAAGCAATCATTTGGGAGTGATAAAATTATCTCATCAATCACTTTTTTTTTAATTAAAGTATAGTTGATGTACAATATTATGTTAGTTTTAAGTGTACAACATAGTGATTTTTTTGTTTAAAAACACTTTGAATTGTTGACCCCAGTAAGTCTGGTCACCGTGTATAACCATATAAAATTATTACAGTGCTGTTGGCTAAATTCCATATGCTGTGTATTATATCCCTGGGACTTACGTGTGTTATAACTGGAAGTTTGTTCCTTTTAATTCCCTTCACCTATTTTGTCCAACTCTCCACCTCCCTCCCCTTTGGCAGCCAGCCATCTGCTCTCTGTGTCTGTGAGTCTGGAATTGGCATAAATACCCGGACTGAGGAGAGTCATGTGGGGGTCGGAGCCTTTGCTCCTGTGGGAGGACCACCACAGCTGTGATATCCCTCCCAGCCCTGGTTCACAATGTGGGGGCTGTGGATGCATCTGAACCCCACCTCCCTGTCTCAATGGTGACTTTTTCTTTTTATCCTTAGTTGTGAAAGTCTTTTCTGCTAGCCTTTAGGTTATTCTCAGAGACTATTGTTCTATATGTAGTTGTAATTTTGGTGTGTGTATAAGAGGAGGGGAGCCCTGGATCTTTCTATTCTGCCATCTTGCCCCCTGCCCCAACATGACATATATTTTAAGTACCAACTTCCAAGCACCATCACACACAAAATTTCATTTACTTTGTACAAAAAACTATCCTGAGAGTATATTCTTTGATCATTTTGACTCTGACAGAGGCTGAGAAACGTTCTTAATTTCTACCGTTTAGTAAGTAGTTAAGGTAGATTTTAAATCTAGGGATCTGTGTAATTTCAAAATTGATATTCTTTCTTCTACTCCCCCCTCCACTTTTAACCTAATCTATTAGTGATGAGCTATGTTCAGAGTGACTTTTTAAAATATCAGCATAATATCCTGACATATTTTTAATTCTTAATATGTGATTTTTATTTACAACTTAACGGCAGTTTGGAACTAGTTATCCAGTATAGCGGGTGAACAAAAAAATCCCAAGCCATATGAATAAAACTCATTTTATGATTTTAAAGAAGCACATTAGGAATATAAGAAAGTAGGCAATTGAAAAAATTAAATATGCTCTATTATATTTATTTCTCTTTCATGTTTTGTAAATTAGTTTTATGCATGTAGAATTATAAATATTTTAACAATTTCTCCTAATTTGAAAGTTTCTATTTGATCAATGTCTCATGAGCTTTACCTTTTTATAACGTATCTTCAAAACTCAGTGTAGTAGACATTACTTTAAAATTCAGCATGCATTTTAAAAGTTTATTCTTAGGATAGGTATGAAGAACTATTAAATTCATATTCTCAAGTGTCTAAGAAATGTCTATACTTAAATATCCAGAAAATTTATGCACATAAATACACATAAAACTCACATTCAGCATATTCTTTTTTAAAATAAAAGTCTTATTACAAGTATTCTAAAACACTCATTTTTTAATATTATTTTTGTTTTTTTGGGGGGAAGGGTAATTAGGTCTATTTATTTATTTTTTAGTGGAGGTACTGGGGATTGAACCCAGGACCTCGTGCATGACAAGATTCTACCACAGAGCTATACCCTCCCACTAAAACACTCATTTTTAAATTTAACTTTACTGTACATATTATTTCCTCAAATTACAAATTATCCATATTAAAAGACTTTAAGATATGAAATATAAAAAATCTTGTTTTTCCGGGATTAAATATTTCTATGATGAAATACATGGTATAATTATTAAATAAAAGTTCTATAATTCAACACCAGGTCTTTACATTTCCTACTATTAAAAACCACTATTGATATCCTATCTAGAATATGTTCTATTAGCAATGCTTGCATCTGTCTTGGCTTCCAACTTGAGTCATCAAAATTGCTATGCCCCACATAGTTGATCAGTTCTCAGGGATGGTCTGATTTACACCAGGAGTTCTACTACTTTGGTTGAAGCTTTATCATCTTCTGCCCACAGACCTCAGATAATGTATGGATTTATCAAGTGGACTTATTTTTTTTCTGACAACACATTAATAAGCAATAAAGCTCTCCCTATCTCCAGTCTCTCTCTAGTTCCACTCATCCAGCTCATCACTGCCAAACTGATTTATCATAACTTCTAACATACTCTTTAAAACACAAAAATATAAGTAAAATCATAAAAGAAAAACTTTCATTAGTTCTCTATGCCCCAGGTCAAGCCCAATTTTCTTAACCAGTGAAACATTTATCCTTCACCATTATCATTCCAAATTTACCCAGCAGTTTCTTCCCATTCTCTCTCCATCACAGATATCTTGAAATGATCCTTTTAATTTTTATCAAATTTCACCACTCACTTCACCTCAGATTTGAAGCACCACACCGGTCAGTGCACCACCCACACTTTTTCCTTTTACCCCATTTTCTTTGTTGTCTAACCCCACTGTAAAATTCTCCCACCCATGGCTTCTCTGCTAGCCTTACTTATCTCTTTTCTGTAATATCTTAATATTATGTGCTTGCCACTTTAATTACACCAGTCCAGTTATATTGAATATATCTGTGTTTAATCATTTTCACTTTTCCAAAATAACACAAAAATTTTGGACACATTAAAAAGTTAGACGAATCATACAGTGAACTTCCATATACTCAGCTAAATTTTACAGTTAAAATTATGTTACATTTACTTTATCATATATTTATCCAATTATTATTCCTCTACTCATCCCTCATATTTTTTTTAGTGTATTTCAAAACTGTAGACATAAATACCCTTCAGACTGGACATACCACCAAGATTACTATTAACTAGATGTCAAAAAATTTTAGAGCTTTTGCACAATATTAACATACAGTGAAATGCACAAATCTTAAGTGCACCTTTACATGAATTTTGACAAAGACACATACATATGTAATTCAAAGTCCCAATAAGATAGAAAACATTACCATTACTCCAGAAATTTCCCTCAGATTCCTTCCTAGTCAGTCCCCAGCTTCCACATCTCCAAGACAACAACTTTTGTAAATTTCTTTATTCTTAAACTTCATATGAATGCAATCACACATTCCCTATTTCTTTATCTAAACTTTCTGTTATTTAGCGTATTTTGGTGATTCGTCCATGGTATTGTGTATATCAACAGTTCATATTTTCTTTGAATTGCTTAATAGTCGTCTGTTTATCCAGTTTCCTCCTGAGGAACACCTGGGGTACTTCCCGTTTTAACTATTATAAATAAAACTGCTGTGAGTGCCATGAACAAATAATTTTTGTGATCACTACACTTTCATGTATGAGATGCATAAACCGATGTTACAAGACACATGACTTACAAATGAAATATGTGTGGAAAACATCACAAAAATATCTCCTTGCTTCTTGAAAACCATATAAATGTATGACTAATTAAATCACAAAAGAGTGTTGTTTTCGCTGTGCTTAGACATTACTAAACCTATTTACATTTTCATAGTTCTTGTTCTACTGATAATAATATTCCATGTGTTAGACAACAACCTGGGCTTTGAGGATTTTTTTTTATGCATGTGAAATAGTCTTTGATATACCAGAATTATAGGATGTATTTTTATTTAATGTCAAAGCTTTTTGAAGAATTGTATATTATTTCTGTTTCACACTCAGATAGTCTTGATGCCTGACTTAAAAGAATACTTTTAAGATCATGCAGCAGTAATGTGGTTCAGAAATACTAATGTAAACTTGTAGATAATGAGCTATACATATAATGATATACCCATCAAAAGATGGTTTAATGCCAGGAACAAAATTCATGAATAAATACCAAGGGGAATAAGTATGTTTAATTTACTTTATTACACTTGAGTCATATTAGCTATACATATTACCCAAGGAAACCAACCATATCTGCTGAGAGGAAGATGATGGTTTCAATGAGGGTGATGTCAACCTCAATTTCTCTGGAGTAAGCACTTCTGGGAGAAGTGAAAATGCTGATGTCTCAGAAAGTTCCAGTATCTGTGTCGTGCGGGGAGTAGAGTTGTACATCTAATTACTTATTTTCCATTTTATATAAGAGCAAGTTATACCAAAAAAAAAGTATTTTATTTTGTATCAACAACAATGAAATATCCAACAAAAAGTAAGTTTCCATATTTAATCTAAACTTTTGAAAATATATCTATATAGCTGTCTGTATATTTATCTAAGTCCATATTAATATGCATTTAGTAAAAATGTAAGGGAATTTTAAGAAAACAATTTCAGTTATTTTACACCTTTTGGCTGACTTACAGACTTTAAGGCCTTATTCCTCATCAACAACCCAAAGAACCTCTTGGTGCATGACATTTACTTATTTTAATAAAATCAAAACAATTAGAGTTGTGCGAGCTGTGTATTCCTTAGCATGATAATTATTCCAAATGTTGATGTTCCTCATATACGTGATGGAAATAATATTGCATATCTCTTTGAGACACTGTGAGAAATATCAAGACAAAGACACATGTAAAAAACTGAGCTGAATGCTGATTTAATAAATGACAGTGGAAGTAATTACTTGAAATGCTTTATACTATTAATTGCTGACAGTTTTTTTTGGGGGGAGGGTATTAGTTAGGTTTTTATTTATTTATTTTTGATGGCAGTACTGGGGGGTGAACCCAGGACCTTGTACATGCTAGGGATGCACTCTGCCACCAAGCTATACCCTCCTCCTTCATTGTTGGCACTTTTTCAATCACACTTAAACCACTAGTCTTTAGGATTGACGCCTTTACAGCTCATGGAACAAACCTAACCAAGAAGAGTCTCCTTAGTAAGCTTTTGACTTGTAGACAAAATTCCTTTTGAAAGGAAGTTTATGAACGACAAGAGTGCACTTATAGAAATATATAGGTGTCCTTCTGCACATCTGATTTGTACGTAGATATTTTTTAAATCTGTATCTTAGCCATTGTTTCCTAAATTTTATATGTATCAAAATTGCAAGGTCAGTATCAACTTAATCTTTATCAGATAGGATTTTATAACAGTGATTATTCTTTACTATAATAAAATAAGTATGTTTTATAGCAATCATGCAATAAATTATGTTCACTTAATCTTTGCTTGGTGTATTGTCATAAGATTCTAGCTGGAGGCATTTTTGTTATATATAATTACAATTTCCTTTTAAGTGGCTTCTTTACAGGAATCTGTAAGGGTGATCACTGTCAATGCCCACCTTTGAAGCACAGGCATGAATAATAACAATTTCATATACTTGGAAGTCTCATAATAATTCTATAAAAATCATTTTTTGTAGGTGTTCACATGTTGAGTAGAAAACGTGACTTTCTGATAATTCTTTAATATTGTTTTTCCCCCAAATTAGGAAAAATAGATTTTTTTTAAATGTGTCACAATAATTGGAAAGAATTAATTATGAAATTGAGTTACAATTCTATCCCTTCTACTGCCAGTTCCTCAGCATTTCTTAGGTTCCAGCTTATCAGTTCACCCTTTGTGGATTATTTAATTCTGCTATAAATATTCATTGAGTATCTACTAATTTCCAGTCACTTTTCTCGATGCTAGTAAACCAAACAGCAGAAGTTCCTGACCTGCTGTTTAAATTATATTCAGGAGGCCAAAAACAAACATACAAATTAGTTAAGCTTATGTGATGACTAGTTACAGAGAAATATAAAGTAAAGAAAGGGGAGTGGGGAGCACAGAATGAGGGAACAGTGCTGCTGTTCTGTGAGGGTTGTCTGAGGAAGGCTACCCTGAAAACTTAAATCTGATATATGAACTGCTATCTGGAAGTTCAACCAAATTTTTCTTTTGAAAAGAAAGACTTCTTTGATTTATTATGATCAATAAAAATTTATTTGGCACCATCTCTGAGTATTTATATTTTATTGGTATTTTAAGAGCAAGAGCTAGCAAACTGTGGATACTAGACCAAAACTAACCCACCAATTGTTTTGTATGGCTTTGATTTTTACATTAGAATCATTGAAAATAACCAAAGAATAATATTTCAAGGTGAATTTAGTGAATATTTGTATTTTGTGAAATTCAGATTTCAATGTCCAGAAAGTTTAATTGAGACTCGCTCATTTGTTTACTTTTTGTTTATGGCTGCTTTCACTGTGTAATGCCTATATCATTGCAACAGAGACCCATAAGATGACCCACAAAGACTATGCTGTTTATCATCTGGCCCCTCATGGAAGAAAGGTTTCCAAACTCTGTTATAGAAGAAAATAAACCTCTGTATCATATTTCTAGGAAACTTGTGGTGCCACATATCACATTCCCTTGACCCAACTCTAATTTATTGTTAGTTGGAGTGGGCAGTTTCTGTGTGTGTTTACAATGTCCCACCACAAGCAGCCTCCTGGTCTACCTGCTTATCTGTGTAAGAGCACTGAGGTACTGAGAGCAAGCTCAGACTGCATGGCCCTTACACAGGAAGCCCAGATGTGCCGGTAAAGCTCTAGGAACAGTCTTCAACCAACTGGGTATGGAAGGATGTGATTCTATTGTAATTTCCCTTCCAGTGTTCACTTTTTTCTTTATATGCTCCACTTACATCTTTGTTGGCAAATTCTCTCTTGAGTTATCCTTTCTTTTTTTCTTTTTCTTTCTTCCTTCTTTTATAGAACAGCAGTGGGTTTATTATAGGAGACAAAAAAATTAGCACTTGGTGTTGTGCATGAACTCAGTAACAGAAGTGCAATGACCAATCACCTGCAGACTTTGATAGAAGTGAGGTAATTGGTTACTGATCATGATGCACATCTGTTATCTAAGTAGTGATTTATGGACTAAAGAGCTAGGAGCAAAGTTTGTACTTTACACAATTATTCACAGTTGATAACTTGTGATAATTAAAATCTGGAGGTGCGGACTGGTTTTATTTAACTCAACCATGGTAACTGAAATTCATTCATATCAGAACCAAGCAAAGCAAGGACTGTCTGTATTTGAGGAGACTTTACAGAATCATCCTGCAGAGATTAAAGGCCAGATTGTTAGGATATGAGACTGACAGGCAGAGGCTTATGAAGATGCAGCCCTCCTTTGCTTTGGTTGATAGGAATCAAGATTTTGAGAGGCCTTTTCTGTCCTTGACATAAGGAAGCCACATTGTACTACTGGGCAAGCAGAGGGCCTTTTGGCTCAGAATAAGCCATTTATGAGACCATTTAGTTCCTAAAAAAGAGTAAGCACAGAGATAAAAGCTGAGAATCTTTCAAATTGATATATTTTGGAAGTAAAAGAGAGAAAATAAGAGGAAAATTGTGTTATTACATTGTTCTGTTGATCATCTTATGCATGATAGCTGTGAACACTAAATGGAGCCTAGTTAGAGACAGAGCAGGTATACTGATGGCACGTCAAGACCACAGTAGTGACGACTCTTCCCTTAGAAGTTGATTGACTGAATGGACAGGAGAACGAGTTAAAACCATCCTTTATTCTACATATTTGCATTGCCTCCTTGTTGACGGCCTTGTTGCGGCCACAGGTCAGTTTCTGATTTTCATTAACAACCAGACGTCTGATCAGAAAGCCTGATATCTTTTATGTGAACTCAGAGCAAATTTTCTTAACATAGCCAAAAATAATAAGAGTCTTGGTGGGGAAGAAAAAAAAAAAGACATAAAAGGAGAAAAAGCATTAATTCTTAACTATGAAATAAAAACTTAATTTCCTTGAGTTTTTTTATTGAATAATTTTATGATGGAGGATATATTATCGTATTTGAATATTTAATGGGTACCTTGGATTTTCATATATACAAAATTTTAAAGTTATCTAATTGTAGGGAGAAACAGATATATTTTTTTCTTTCTATTGAAAAGACTTGGGCAGATCATTTTATTCTGAATTTGTCTCTTCTCATTTTGCATCATTGTTAGCATTGTTGAAAAGTGAAAATGGACACTGAAATAGGTAGGTGGAATTAACCATCTTGACCTGATTTTTACTTCCTGGGCTTGAACTGGACTGACTGCATTCTCAAGAACTTTTAAAGAACAGCTTTTCATGTTGCCATTCTATAACTGGATAATTTCCGAAGCATTTAACTCAATAGTCATCATCATACGGCTTCAAGAAAATGATTCACTCACAATTCTGTATCAGAGGAAACTAAGCATTTGCAACTAGGTAGGGGAAATAACTTTAAAATACCGTATGACTTATTCTGAAGAAAAGCAATATAACAAAAGAAGGCTTATTCTTTCATCTCTGCCCTTTTGAGGACTGCCCTTCTTGATGTCTGCCTCAGTAACTCCATTCAGTCACTTTGGTTCCACTTCAGTACATTTTCTTTGAACTTGAAGTATATCATTGGCACTTTCCAGTTCAAGGTCATCAGTTTGCACCGAGCGATAGAAACAACTCAAAATAACATCATGTCAGCCTAAGCTCAGTTTGTTTTTCAGACACAAAAAATTGTCTTCTGGAATAGGTGTCGACTTACTGGGCTGCTAAGAGATATTTAAGGGGAGAACCATACTTCCCCAAGGGTCTCAGGGGAAGATTCACTAAATAAAGTTGCAGTATCTGTTTCTTTAACCATCTTTAGAATCAAGAAAGAAGTCCCATGTTAAATTAAATTCTGGTTGTTACATCTTTCCCAGTGAGTCTGCAGACAGACCACTTTCAGCTCCTAGAAGCTCTGTCCTGTACTGAAGAGCGAGGGAAGGCTCTTTCTGGTGAAAAGTGCATCACCTGTCTGTGAAGTTTCCTTTCGTAGCCTCACCGTCACTAGAAAGACACAAAACTTAGCGGCCATGTTGGTTGTTAACTATTCCTGGTGTCTCTTCTGAAGATGGATTTGGGTTAAAATTATAAGTTAAATTCTTCAAAATTTAGTCTAATAATAGCACTATTTTGCCCTTAGTAGTCAGTAGAGTTATATACATATAACTATGTACGTAAATTGATAAACTTATAAAATATAACAGAATTGACCAGTTATATAGAAAACTAGCGAAGTATACTGGTGAGAAAATTTCTTAAGGAATATTCTTATTAATAACTTTCATTGGAAAAAGATGAGGTATATTTTTAACTTCATGATCATTAAAAACTAGATAAAATATTTATATTATATGCTGACTAAATAGGAAAATGACCAATTTATTGACTACTATAAGTAAGCTCTACAAATCAAGAAATCTTTGTTTTGTATTACTCAACTTGTAACTAAGCAAAATTGAAGAGTGGAGTGAAAATAGAGCTTGGCTTTTGGGGTAGGCAGAAGAATGCCCTCCAAAAATGTCTACATCCTAATACCAATGATCAATGAATATGTTAGTTTACATACCAAATGAAGGGAGGGGTCATTGTGAAGGCAATTAAGGCTGCTAATTAGCTGATCTTAATCATATTATTCTACATTAAATCAGATTATTCTACATTAACTCAGATTAAATTGGGGTGAGCCCAATGTAATCACAAGACTCAATGTCAGAGAGATACAATGTTGCTGGCTTTGAATATGGAAGAAAGGATTATAAAGAATGCAAGTGGCCAAGAAAACCACTTCTCCCTTGGAGCCCCCTAAATGGAAGAAAGCCTTACCAACACCCTGATTTTAGCACAATAAGACCTATTTTGATCTTCTGACCTTCAGAACTGTAGGATAATAAATGTGTTTTTTTAAGCTGCTAAATTTGAGATAACTTTTCACAGCAGCCAAGTAAATTAACATAACCTCTAAAATAAAAAAAATATAAAAATACACTCCTATTTCTGATGTAGCCACTTTAGGATAAAACGTATCAGTCACCTGTGAAGACTGCAGTTAGAGGAAAAATACTGTAAAAATAAAAAAAAAAAAATCCTGCCATATGTTGAGATTTAAGACATAGCTAGCTTGTTTGAATGAGACTTTGAAACTTAAATCAAGTCCTCACTTTCTGCTTTGAATGATATCTTTGGTTGCTCAGAAGCCATTAACTTCACATATTCTCAATGATTTTCTCTTAGACAGCTGACCGTATCTTAAATTCCCTGCAAAAATTTTGACCAAAGTTTTAGAGATTAAGGAAAGTAGTTGTTCAAATACTTTCTTGTATATCCATACTTGCAAAATATGGGTTTCATAGAATTTGGTTAATTGGGATTAGGTTACACTATTTATTCTGCAATGATTTGTCAAGACTTAGTCTTAAGAGAGGGGCATTTGCATACAATTCTTAATTTTTAGTTAGGCATCCATGAAATCTCAATGTTATCAAGCTTTGAAAATTCAGATCACCGTGAAGTGATTTAACAATTTAGTTCACCTTGGAATTTCAATTTGTACATATTTGAATAAAATATTCAATATAAAACATTATAAATACAGTTAAGCATAAAAGAAGCACATTTGTTTAAATAATATTTCATATAACTAAACAATATCAAATGACTTTTATGAATATTACAGTTTATTTTTATTCTAAAAATAATAGTAGTCTTATAGTACTTTATATTTAGTTGTATGAAAATTAGCTCATGTATTTAATAACATCAAAAGCAGACTTAATTCATCCAACTCAATATTTATATTATTACTGCTTTACTTCTGAATAAAAATTGAGTATAAATTCTATCATTTTTACTTCAATTAGTAAAACTTTTCCTGCCAAGTTGTTTACATTTGTTTAGTTCATTGCTGGTTATGTTCTAAAGAGTAAATGAGTCCCCTGAGGAATGTTTTCCCTAGTTTGCAACCTTGTAATACATTACAAGTAAAAGGATCTTTAATGCATAAGTAAAAGTACACAAGAATGTTGACTCTCTTTGTAGAGATATTTAATCAGTGAAGATGAAACATTGGTGAATGTGAGTCTAAACGTTAAGATTAAACACTGAACAAAATCAGTGTTTGTCAGTGTATATTTATCATATAAACATTTGTTCAAGGTAGGTATTTTCACTGTGGAATGTTTAACTGAATCCATTAAAACACACCCCATCAGCAATTAAACTTATTCTTTCAATTTCTATTTTATTAGATTTATTGCATTTCTCAAATTTATATATAAGAAGCTTTTAGGAATGATAAGCTATTTTATTTAGAGATTATAACATAATTGATAAGGATAGAGATCATTTTATGTCTATACCTGGCATTTGTTTACATATCTTAAAGTTGACTTTTAAAACCTTCTGTTGTTTAAAGCATAAGGCAAATTTAAAGAGGAACTTGATAAAGAATTTATTAAATTAACTTCTTTTCACTTTCAGAAGTTATACAGATAACATACCCAACTTAGTTTTTCAAAGGGCTTTAATTTCTTTCCAGGCTAGGATTATGTTACACTTTGTTATGACAAACAGTGATAGAAGGAAGTTGTAAAATCTACTCACAGAACTGTGTCATGCCCCAAACTGAGTCTATTGACTCAATAGTTTGTCATGAGACCATTATGTAATTCAAACAAGCTGAACATTTGTGTCTAATCGTTAGTGTCTGCCAAGAAGAGAAAATAAAATACTTAAATTACTACTCCTTTTGTTTCTCCGCCATTTTTTTCTTTAAGAAAAATGAATGTGACAAGAATATTTTCATGTCTTAATTTATACAGTGCCTTGGGCAGATTGTTGGATTAGTAGTAAATAGTGACTATTTGATTTTATGTTTTATCAGGGGCTACAACCATAGAGAAGTATGACCTCAGAACAAATTTGTGGATCCAAGCAGGGATAATGAATGGCAGGAGATTGCAGTTTGGTGTGGCTGTCATTGATGACAAACTCTTTGTAATTGGAGGTCGAGATGGCTTAAAGACATTGAACACTGTTGAATGTTACAACCCCAAAACCAAGACTTGGACTGTCTTACCACCAATGTCAACACATAGACATGGTCTAGGTAAGATCTCTTACTTTATTGATATTACTTTTAGAACAAATTTTTTTATCGATAATGGAAATGTATACTAAAATATATCATCCCTTCCATTAATTACCATTAACTTTAGGTAAATTGTGGGCTTCTTTGGAACACATTTTTTTAAGTTCTTGATATTTTTCTGTGTTAATCAATGTGAATTAAATTGTTGATAGTGATGTTACAGATACCAAAATGAGTAGACCTCAAGCCGTTCTCAAAGATTTACAATCTGACATTTATACAACATCAAAATTCAATGTGAAGGAAAAAAAAATCAGAACTATCATGGAGAGGCCAGAGTAATGCAGCCTAGAGAAGGAAAAGTTAATGTGAATTGAGGAAAAAATTAAGGTGGCTCACACCCACATTACCAAATAGACAAGTCTAGCTATAGCTTTGTACTTAATTGATTCCATCTTGAAAAGTCCATGGGGAGAGGGCAACACAGGTTTAGAAAAAAAGTGACACATCAACTGGCACCAGGGGTCAACATGATAGGATTCAAATGATCTTTATTATGGAGTGACCTAGAAATGGGAAGAACTCTATTTGGATTCAGAAGATCTGGGTGTGAGTTTCGAATCTACCATTTGATATTGGCATGATTTGGCACTAAAACTATGAGCCTCAGTTTCCTGATTTGCCACCAATTCAAGGTTGTTGATTAGGTAAAAATCAGATGATGACAATGAATATGAAATCACTTGTAAATTGTAAAGTCCTACACAAATATTTGAAAAAGGAATTTAATTTAAAAAGTTCCTGAATTGGCATTTTTTTATCATATGGATTATAAGAAATGCAAATTACTTTTTTTTTGAAGACCTGAAGTAAGTCAGATAGTCGACTACCTTTCCTGTATTTAGAAGTACACTTAGAGAGATATTGAGGTTTAATTGCAAATCCATTGATTTGTTACCAGAGAATAGGCTGTTGTCTTGCACAGGAAAAATTTCAAGAGTGAGGCATAGTACAGTGAAAGCAAGTTTATTTAGAGAGATACACACTCCATAGACAGTATGTGGTCTGTCTCGCTCAGAAGGGAGAGCAGCTTAGGAGGTATCCCTTTAAGATCTCTATGCATTGTTTCTGTTAGCTAGTTAGCTACCTACCTATGCTCCTATTTGGGACAAATATAGAGAATAAACACTCTGGATTGGAATTTTTTCAATTTAATGTCTTTCTTCCTTTTTTAGACAATTCAATTACTTTCTACTAAAGTATGCTGAAATTCAGTTAGTTATGATATTGGCATATCAAAAGAATATACGTGAAAAATCTTTACCAAAAACACACCATAAGTGGTATAATTTTAGACATTTAAAGTGTACAAGGTAACGGTTTGCCTCAAATCCTACCATATAGACTGCTGACCTTTTAGGCACCAGTGCTAATCTGGGTGGTAATCTTAGATACTGTCTTTTAGTTTGTTTTATCTGTTAAAGGATCCACTGGGGAAAGAAGGCTGCATAGAAAATTAAATAAGCCAAGTATCAAAGATATCTGATATGTAATACAGCATTTCTCACAAGTCGTGTTCACCCAGGACCAACTCTAGTAGTCCCCTGTTTTCAAGCCTAAGCCTCTCCTTTTTTGTGGTTTTTGTTCTGCTTCAATTCCATTATCAAGTCGATCACCTCTACTCCATTTCTCATGGCAATGACTTCCTCTGTGATTTACTTCCTAGGGGCTATTGCTTGCTGCTAGTTTTTTGATAATTCTCCACCACAGTCCTCCCCAAGATCAGACCTGATTGAGTTAGTAGGGAAAATCATGGCACAGGGCATCAATTCTGGGGTCAGTTCTCATCTCAGTGTGCCTCATAGATTGCCAGCAAAGCCCAGTACATAGAAAACTGCCTTTGACTTGGATCCAATTCCGGATCCAACTAGTTGAAGCCAGATTGACAGCAACACAAAACATGTGTGTTCTCTGATAAGGCAGAGTGTTTCCTTTATGATCAATCACATTTCTTATGATTAATTGAATCTTAGGAAGTTCAGCATTACTTATCATATCCAAATGCAATAAATATTCTTGGCCTAAGATGCTGTTCTTTCAATATAATGTATCAGTCTGTGATTTACCTTCTCCTTTCTTCCAGGGACCTCTATGACACAGATGTTGATATTTCTTATTTAATCCTTCACATCTTTTAAATTTTAATTCTATAGTTTCCCTTGGTCCCTTTTTGATGGATAATTCATTATCCAGCCCTCCAAATTATTCTTGACCTGTGTGCATCATGATATTTATCCCATGTATTAGTGTGTGAATCTTAATGAATTTATTTTTTACATTCTCAGTTTTCCTACTTGGTAATTCATTATAATTGCTTTCTTTTTCTTAATGGTATTAATATCCCTCCTTATCTCTGAGAGTTTACTTATTATGCCTATTTCCAAATCCTATCTGTCTCTTCAATTAATTCTTTTTTATTTGTTAGAAGTAATCATCTTCCTCTACCTCTTCTTTCAGCTCTCTCCCCTTACTTTTCTCTTTCTCCTATTAGTCATCCTTTCCCTCCTTCTCTCCGTCCTGTTTCTCTTCATTTTCTTTTTTTTCTCTTCTTCCTCTTCCCTGTCTCTTTCCATTTCTTCTTTCTCCTTCTCTTTTAATCCTGTTTAACAGGAGTTGTAACCACTGAAATACATGTGTTTTGTGCGCTCATGGGGCATATCAGATACTCTGGCTAATGTTATAAAGGTTATGCCATTCTTTGTGTCCTCCCAAAACATTTAGGATTGGGTGGGGAAATTGCACCAGGGCATGAGGTCCTGCCCTTGCAAGCTGACTTCATACAACCTGTTTTCATTTATTCCTAACATGTAGACTTCAAGGATACCTCTACTTACCTTCATTTGCACATATCCTTGAGCCTTTCTTCATTATCAGTGATGCCTTAACTATAGGGCTGGGAGCCTGGATGGGAAGGGGTTGTTTTGAACCAGCAAGTCTGTTTGCTTTGGCTATTAGCAGTTTCTTGTGCAAGCTGGGCTCTGATGACATTCTGATGTTATCCAACGAATGATGGCAAGCTCTGCCTGGGCACTGCTGTTTCACTGCCTGGCAGTATGGAAGATGCAGCAGTCCTTTTGAAGAGAACAATATGGCATAGGAAAAAGAGCACAAATCAGATTTCCCTCCAAGATCTTCCCTCAAGGCAATGCCATGAATTTTTGTCTCACTCAGGAAGTCAAAACTGACTGTTTCTCAAATCAATTTTAGTCTTCATGTTAATTTTTTAAACACAAATCATGACTCTCCCTTTGGTGTAATCACCAATATAGAGTCTGAGTGTAAACTGATAGCCATCTGCACTAGTTTGAAACTAAAATGTCTCATTTTATTTGCTGTAGTTAATCAGTACCTACCCTGTGGTATGCAGTGAGATTACAAAATTGACTATGTATCCCATATTATACACTCAAGTGACAAGGAGCTAGCTAAAATTTTAAAATATAAAATAAAAATTAAATGTGTTTTCCCTGACCTATATGTCTTTCCCCTACCTTGATTTGTTTGAAAAAAAATAATCCTTACATGATAATATGAGAAAGTCACATGAGTTCTTTGGTTGCTAAAGATGAATATGTGGTCAAGAATGTTTCAAAGCTATCAATAAAGAGAGAATTCCACTTCTGCTGGATAATATAGCATATAAAGTTGTGTTCACATTAAGTTCGTGACATCAAGGGATTCATGCATCTGTCTAGAGAATTAAACAATTAAGAGCACAGTTCTCTCAATATGCTGAGTTTTTATTTTAGCATTTATGTCTTTGAAACACATAATTCCAGATATCAGGTCTTCTTTCTCTCCACATTTTATATTGCATAACACTGATTAAGACATTACTACAATACACTGTTTGCAATTAAGTCATTTTATTTATTTATTTATTTATTTGCAATTAAGTCATTTTAGAAAAAATGATTTTTATCTTCTGGGTAATACAGCTACTGTTTATTAGGGATTTTCTATATGCCATTCACCATGTTGTATGTTAAATATATGGTAGGAGTTGTTTTTGGTTTTGTCTGTTTAGTCTTCAGTTGAGATAAAATTAAGTATTTAAATGTAAAATTGAATACTTTTGGATGTATTCACAGAGTCCAGTAGTCACCACCACTATAAAACTCCAAAACACTTTTATCATCCTAAAAAGAATCCCTGTACCCAATAGCAGTCACTTGTCATTGCCCCATCTCCCTGGCTCTTTGCAACAATTAATCTACTTTCTGTCCCTATGGAATTGCCAGTTTTGGACATTTCATATAAACAGAATCACATAATTTGCAGCTTTTCATGTATGGCTTCTCTCACACAGCATAATGTTTTCAAGGTTAATCCATTTCCTAGCATGTATCAGTACTTCATTCCTTTTATGGTTAAATACTATTCCACTCTTAGAGTGTACCACGTTTTCTTTATACATCATCAGTAGATGAGTGTTTGGATTTTTTCCACTTTTTGGTTATAAATAAAACTGCTATGAACATTTAGGTGTGCATTTTTGTGCGAACATACATTTTTAATTCTGTTAGACATATACATAGGAGTAAAATTGTTTAATCATGTGCTAACTCCATCTTTAAATTTTGGAGGAACTGCCAAGCTCTTTTCCAGAATGCTTGCTCCATTTTCTATCTCTTTCAGCAATATATAAGGTTGCCAATTTCTCCATATTCTTGACAACACTTGTTACTATCTGTTCTTGTTTTAGTATAATGATCTTAGAGTATATGAAGTGGTAGCTCATGGTTTTATAGGCATTTCTCTAACAAATCATTATGAGCAACTTTCACATGCTTATTGGCCATTTATGTATCTCCTTTGGATGAATTTATATTCAAATATTTTGGCTAGTTTTCCTTGGGTTATTTTTCTTTTTATTGCTGAATTCATTGTATATTCTACATATGAGTCCTCTGTCAGATACAACATTTGCAAATATCTTCTCCCATTTTGTGGGTTCTAATTTAACTTTCTTAATAGTGTATTTTGAAGCACAAATCTATTAACTTAATAAAGACCAATTTATTTTTTTTTCTTTTGTTGCTTGTGCTTTTGGTGCAATATAACAAAAAAAATAGTCTAATCAATGATCCTTAAGTTATGTTTCAGAAATTTTACATTTATCAGGTCTTAATTCAAAAACATGATCCATTTTGTATTTTTTAATATGGTGTGAGGTAGCACATCATTCTTTTGCATGTTGTTCCGGAGTTATTTGTTGAAAAAAATCTTTCTTTGTTGAAAATATTCATTGAATTATATTGGCACCATCATCAAAAATCAATTGGCCATAACTACAAGGGTTTAATTATACTCAGTTCTCGTCCATTAATAAACGTGCTATCCTATGGCAGTACCACACTGCCTTGATTACTGTAGCTTGTCTTAAGTTTTGTAATTGGATAGAGTAGCTCTCTGATTTTATTCTTCTTTTTCAAGAATTGTAGGCAATTCTGAGTCTCTTGCATTTCCACACAAATTTTAGAATCAGCTTCTCAATTTCTGCAAAAAAAATCTGAGATTCAAATATTGCTTTGCATTGAATCTATAGATGAATTTGTGAGTTTTGCCACTTTAACAATATTAAGTCTTCTTTAAATCAGTGAGTATTACATTCTATTTATTTAGGTCTACATTCTTGGACTTTCTTTGCTAAATGTGTTGCTCAATAGTTTATTATATTTAAGATGCTGGATGCCTCTGCTGGCATCTCTGCTTCCGTCTACTCTAGATCTGTGGGATAGCTCTGAGCCACGTTGCCCTGCAAGCTAGATATTGCTGCAACCTTTGCCAGTCAAACACAAAAACAAAACAAGATCTTGCTTGCCTTCTTTGTTTTTCTCATTCCAGTTTTAAAGTTCCTGTTGGGAGCACCTCACCAGCCAAGCTTAGTTTGTAAGTATAGACCTTAGTTCTTCAGAGTTAGGAAAAATAAATTAATCAGATTATTGGCATCTATAGTGGAAAGCAACCCTGTGTGAATATTCACAAAATAAGAAGGGCATTCAGATGCTGAGGCAAAGTAGAAAAAATGGCCAATATCTACTGTACATTTGCTAACTGATTAAGTACAAGCACCTCATAATATAAATATTTTTATTTTTAAATTTTAAGATTTAATAAATCATGAACAAACTAGTCAATCATTTCACTTTCTCAATGCCACATCATCTTACAAGAAAGACTTGAAATTTTAAACTAAGCTTCTTTGACTCCAAAGTCATATTCTTTTTAATATAACATACTGTTGCCAATGTTAATACTACTACTGTTATTAATACTAAATACATTCCATTTCTTATAAATATATTTCTTATGTTTTTTTAAACTTTAATTTATCAATTGAGACTCATTCTATCATTTTAGCTATCCAAAATGAAAGACATACACACAAAAATATCAGTTCAATACCTGAGTGTCTGAATGATTGATTGCAAAAATTCCTGGAGAGTGATTTTGAGAAATGATTCAACCAAAGTATTTAAGATTTGAAGGATAAATGTAGATTTAGGTATAGAAAGGTGACTAAGTAGATAGGTAGGTAGATAGATAGACAGGTAGATAGATAGATAAAGTTCTGTGCTAATTCATTGCTCATATATATTCCTCAATTCCACTGAGAGTGAAAAAGGGGGAAATAATGATAGAACTATGTTTGTTATTTTCATATCAGCAATTTTGATACCATTAAAATGATACAATTTGAACTAATAAATCAGGACAAAAAGATCTCTATAATCTGTCACTTAAGGATTACCTATCTTATAAGTTGGTCTTCCATCCAGTCTTCCTAAAAGGAAAGCCTTCTATTATAGATGTACAAGCTATCAAGATTTCTGGAATAGTTTAAAGATTAAAAGAGAAAGAAAAAGATATGTTTATATGCAACATTCTCTGAAAACCCAGACATAGTTCAGCTACCAATAAAAAAATGTTACAACATAAAAAGAGCATATCTTTGATATCTTTTAATACATGCCATAAAATATTCTTTCTTGAAATCAGTTATGTAAAAAAAGAGAAAAGTATAAGAGATATTTTTAAAATTTAAGATGTTTGCTGAAATTAAATATTAAATGAAACTTTTGGAAAAAATAAAATTGGCATCATTTCTTAAAAAAATTAATGTGAGGAAATATATTAAAATTATGGTAAAAACATATGAGACAAAAACCAATTATCAGAAAGTAGGATGTTCTATCGTGGTAGTTTTAGAAAGAGTACTGAGAAAGTGAGAGAGAAAAACAAGGAAGAATCTGAGAGAATTTCTCTGAAGTGTAACACATGGCCTCTGTTGACCTGAAATAAATAGACTGCCAGATATTTCTCTGGCAAAGATGGGTTTATCCCGGATCAGCACAGAATTGCAATGATGATCCATGTATAAGTTCCCACACAGCAAGGGAGTCATGGCTTTTCATTGTCTGTCTCATTGTCAGGAAAGAAAAGAAGTCTTTCTTCTTCCTGTTTGGCTCAGCTCTGGTCACCAGGTGTGAGTGCACCCCTTGTTGGTCTTTCAACTCCATTGAATTGAGGTTTTTGTTTATTATTATTATTATTTTTTCTACATTTCTAAAATGAGTAGTCCAAAAAGCAACCAGAAAAATGAGTGAAGAGCAAATTCAGTCTGTCTGTATGAAATTTCACAATATCAGAGATAAAGAGATGATTACATGCCTCCCAAAGAGGGAAAAAACAAGCTAGTGAGAACAGTAACTATGAATAAACAACACTAAAATAACTGCAATGAAATACCCAAACCCACAACAAAGGAAGGGTAATCAGACTGGTGTCAGGTTTTTTAGTATCAATCCTATGACAGCAAATAATAGAAGCATTCTTCGAGCTTCTGATGGGCAAAGGTTTTCAACGTATTTACATCAAGCCAAACTATTATTCAAATGTAAAGGGAGAAATAAGAGGCACCTTCAGACATTTTGATTCTACTGATTTCAGCAAGTGTGTGAACCTCAAAGTCCAGTCACACAAACTTGAGATTGAAAAAAGAAAGGAGCATCTTAAGAGAATTAATATTCTATTGTTAGGCTTTGAAGATCTCCTTCACTGTCAGGAAAGACAGAGGATAAGCAGTTGTACATTCACAGAGTTCTTGGCCTCTGGGAGTAATAGGTTATTAGATGGTCTCTTTGCGAAAAGCAAACACAGGACTTTTTCCCACTTGCAAAGTTTCGAGCACTGAACTGTCTTCCTTCTGGTTGCTTACAAGAAACCTGATTCCACATCTGGGCTGTTATCCTTGACTAAAGGAAAATTACTAAAGCAATCTGAGGATGCTTCTCTCAGAACTTAGGATGGAGTGAGAAGGTGGGGATCTGATTATCTGCATCCAGAAACGCTCACATGTGGGGGGAACAAAGCAAATGAGGTTTCATGAAGCAACTAGGGGAAATGTGATGTTCAAATGAAAATATTAAGGAACATTTTCTAAACGATATCAAGTATTTAAATGAATAAAATTCCTGAATGTGTGTACGAAGAAAGAAAACCCAAAGTAACATTTATTTTCAGTCTTTTCTCTGGCTTTTTGAAACTATACTTATAGCAACAAGTAATGAATAGCCTGAAGAAAATATCAAGCTAATAAAATCTTGCATTTGTTTGTCATACAACCCATTAGACTAGAAAAATCTCATTTTAAACTGTCAGTGTCCATTGTCTTAAGAGGAATACTTGCTTCAGCTTAGCCTATTTCTTTAATTATATCAGGATATGTTTGCTCTCGTCATATCTCCTTTATTAAGAAAAAACAAACAAACATTTCTCACAAAACCAAAAGGGCCTGGGTTTCTTTAAAAGTTTTGCAATTTTCACAAGTAAACAAAATTCAAGTCTACCTACTCAGTTTTCTGTATCAGATTTTAAAAAAATCATGAAAAGAAAAAAGAAAATGGAGTAAGTTGGGAACACAAGTAAAACATTTAACTCTTTTGATAGTAATACTCATATACACATACACAAATACATACACAGACTCACCATTTTCAATACATACGCATGTCTGATTGATAAGACAGGGAAAATTCTGAGGAGGATATGAGACACAAAAAGAAGTTTTTAGAGCAGATAACTACCATTTTAATTGCAAACTTTAATATTTGAGTGAACAGAAAATCATCGGGTCATGTTTCTTATTACCTAGGCAGATGTGATACAGACACAGACGTGTATACAGTTTTAAAGAATATTTTAGAACTTTTATTCTCTTACTTTCGTTTTATTAGTTCCTCTTGGAAATATCATACATATAACATTGGTAATGCCAGCCAAAAATAGAAGAAGGAAGGAGAGAAGGATGAAGGAAGAAAAAAGAAACAACTCTAAGACCCTTCTCATTAGAATGTGATCTGATATACTGTGACTTACAAACTCTAAAGATCAGTGAAATCCTTATTATGTATTTAGTCTTCTGTCTAAGCATAGATATTCCCTGGTCTTTCCAATGAATTATGTATTTGTTCAAATAAACATTTATTGGAGACCTTTTCAGTACTAAGAGTCCCACTGGTGTTGAGGAAAAAGAGAAGAATAACAAAGACCCACCTTCAATATTATACACACTAGTTATCCATATTAGTTGCAAATGACCCCTCACAAATAAAAACTATTTATCCAGGCACAGAGATTCTGTGCTTTGTTATGTAATAATCTTTTATTTAATCTACTACTCAGTTCCAGAAGTAAAATTCCACATCACAAAGTGTGTAACTCATTCACAACATGATTTCTCCGTGATCTGTGGATACCCTGTCTCTTAAGTAGTCAAGAATTGCATATTATTCTTCTATATAGTATTTTATTTGGCAATAGTGTCAAGAATTTGTGTAGTGAGTGGAAAGAATTCTCTTTACTATACTGTACTTTGATAAAATGCTGAAGGCTAATAGATCTTCTAGAACACTGACCCTTCAAACTTGAATTTGAATAATAAGCTTCCTATTTATGAGAAACCTTGAGAAAACATCTGTTTGATCTAGGAGTCACAGTATTAATTTTCTCTTCCTGAGCAATTGATCAGTTTGTATGTTGCAGATAATGTAACTACCTAGGTTTTCTTCTGTGAATTAAATATTGTAGAATTTATACACTTAAATATGCTGTCTAATAGTAATAAACATGCATACATTTCTTTGTAGCAACCTCACATTTGGCTCTACCTTATCTTTCTTTGTTTTGCTATCTTCTTAAGCACCTAGTTTTAATAAAATATATCCATCTCTATTTTATATATTTTGTGAAGCACCTTAATTTTTCAATAATAAAATGAGGTATTAAGTTAAAGATAAGGCTAGCAAAATTAGTCTAGTTGAATACAAGGAAGATTTTTGTAAGAATGTTCATTTGTTAAATTATTTCATTATTCAAGTAGCATTAAAATTGTACTACTACATACTACAATATTCATGTTAGAATTAAAATATTAATAAAATATTGTACTCAAGGATCTTATGCCTGAATAGGAAGACTAAAAAGGTTAAAAGACAATTAAAATGAAATGTTCTAAGTATAATAAGCAACAGTGTTATGATCATATTCTTTTAAGTCAGAATGGATAGTTAGGAAACGATTTTAAAGAGAGGTGATGCTGAAACTGTACCATAAGTATTAACAGGCAAATTGAAAAAGAAGAAAAAAACGTTTCCATCAACAAAGCAAAATGTATAAAAACACAGATAAGAAAAGGAAGCCTAGAATATTTGAGTAGCAAACTGCAAGGTTATTTAAAGACAAATTAGTTTCAATGATGTTGGCTTATCTCTTCAATATATTTTCAAACATAACAAATATCTTTTTTCATGTTTAATATGCAGTACAAGAGGTGTATAACACATAATATGACTTCTTATAATTCCACCCTACAATGATAATTAATTGGAATTTTTAATTTAATAATGAAATATTTATTTTGAGATAAGTTCTTGCCCATAATTGGCCTTGTATATTTGAATTTAGCCCAAATTTCAAATAATAAAGGAATGAATTCACATGATATCCCTTTCTTGAATGGAAAATAAATGAAATTGTAATTTTAGAAAATGTGAGGGCAACTTGGTCACTCAAGTGAATCACACAGAAAGAACTATGAACAGAGAAGAAAAATATTAAATCAATTACAGAATGCTTACTACTTCAGTTTCTGTTATTCTGGTTATGACTGCTAATTTATTACTTGCTTTTGTAAGTTTATCTATGGAGATGATTTTACCTTATATTTTAACTTTTTTCATAGGTGTCTTTAACTGGAACGATCATGTGAATCTTCCATATTCCAATTTAAGATGCATGTTAAAATTACATTTAATAATAAAAAAATTTTCTTCAGTTGTAATAATTTCCATCTCAATGTGCAGGTGGTAATGCAATGCTAAAGGAAACAAAACAAAAAATTATGTAGACTAACAGACATTTAAACCCAGAGAGTAGCTAAGAGAAAATTTACTCCAGAATAATATTAATTTTACAAATGAGAAAATTGAAGACCAGAAATATTAAGGAATTTGCTGAAGTTCATTCAGCTTATTACTGGCAAAGGTTGGTTTGGAATTCTCTACAGACTTGAAGTTTGTTTTGTTTTGTTTTGCTTTGCTTTCTGCATCTATTTTCTCCCTCATTCTGATTATTTGTGTATCACTATCTCTAGAATAAAAGTTTATTTTTCATAGTATATATGATGAGTCTAGGGGTGAGCCAGGTTTTGTGTGGCTTAAAGAGAAGATTTTCCTTAAGAAAGACAAATGCAGATGGCATTATTTTATTCTTTTTTATGGCCAAGTAGTATTCCATTGTATAAACATACCACAACTTCTTTATCCAGTCATCTGTCAATGGACGTTTAGGTGGTTTCCTACTGTAAATACAGCTACTATGACTATTGCATGTATCTTTTTGAATTAGAGTTCCCTCTGGATATATACTCTGGAGTGGGATTGCTGGGTTATAGGGTAAGTCCATAAATTTCCAGCAACATGGATAGACCTAGAGATTTTCATTCTAAGTGAAATAAGCCAGAAAGAGAAAGAAAAAAGCCATATGATATCACTCATTTGTGGAATTAAAAAAAAAAAAAAAAAGAGAACACTAATGAACTCATCTACAAAACAGAAACAGACTTGCAGACATAGTAAACAATCTTATGGTTACTAGGGAGAAGTGATTGGGAATGGATAAATTTGGGAGCTTGAGATTTGCAAATGTTAGCCACTATATACCAAAAAAGATTAAAACATTTTCTTCTGTATAGCACAGGGAACTATATTCAATATACTGTAATAACCTTTAATGAAAAAGAATATGAAAACAAATGTATGTATATACATGACTTGGACATTGTGTTGTACACCAGAAATTGACACATTGTAACTGGCTATACTTAAATTAAAAAAAAAAGAGAGAAATGCAAATTTATTAAGATTACTAATGGAATTATTATATTACATATAAATTCATATCATATTCAAGAGTATCTCAGTTTCTAATTTTATCAAAATTATTTTCTTTTTGCATGTAATATAGACAAGCTACAAGCATAGTGATCTATACATTTCAGCCATAGATTTATTAAGGCTTAAAATATTTTAAATTAATACATACATATCCAATTTAAATTCTGCCAATATGCACACATATGATGTTTGTCAGAGTGTCCGATTGGACAAAATATTTCTAAATCATTAGAACCACTATTCATATAAGTCTAGAGATTTGTAAATTACTTGTAGCTACCATGAGATCAGATATTTATAAAACTCTTTATCATGGCCCATGTTCTGACACTAAGAAAATGATCTAATTTACTATTGTATAAAGGGAATGTTTAAATTTTTGTTCTCTAATCCTTTAGGCACCCAGAAAAAGACATTTCCTTTTAAATTACCACCTTCCCCCCAATCTCTTTATGAAAGTAAAAGAAAAGACAAGCTATTTTATTTTTAGGTGAAATCAAATCAACCTTATGTCTTTACTCAATCACCCTTTTTAGAATGTAAGCCCCAAGAGGACATAGTTGTTTTTTGCAGGCTGATGTCTTAAGCACCCAACACATAAAGAAAACCAAGTATTTTTGAATAAAATAATATTTTAATTCAAAATATAGGTGTACCCTATAACGTTGAAGATATTGCTATTGACACCAATTATTTCTGTGACTCTTATTATAATAGACGTTTATTTTACAAGACATATGTATCTTTTTTCCAAATGTTTAGACTTTTGAATCACTAGTACCTCTTTTTGGCAGTGGACCAATAGTGTAGACTCACTCTGCCTCTTCTGATGTCATCTGTGTAACACAGCAAACATTTTAAGACACCAAATACTAAAGCTTGAGTGTATTAGCCAGGCCAAGTATAAGGAGCTATCTGTGCCCTTAGTAGTGACATCTATTAGTTTCAGGAGATTATTTCATAATTCAGCACTACCAGGAAAAGATCTGAACAAAACTACATTGTTCATTTTTTTCCTTTATTTATGAAAGAGATTAGATTGTCAGATTTAATACAGACAAAAGTTCTTTCCAAAAACATTTTACCTTTTCTCAGGACATGAAACCTCTGCTCAAGAAACAATAAACGTGAAAAATGATTTCCTAGCAACTTTTCCTCCTCTGATTGTTTCAGTTAAAAGGTAGTTTTAAATGTAGAAATTCAAATAGAATTTAGAAGTGGCTTTAATGGTAAGATGGCTTTTACAATGAAAGATAATTCACCAGCCCTCAGTTAAATGATTCCTGAGAGGATAGGGTTCTGAAAAGTTAACATATGAGAAAATATTATAGCATTCATAGGTTACAATTGAACAGAATGAAATAGGCTATCTATATATATATTTAATTGGTTAGATTCATATTACACTTTAAACTTTGGGATAAAAAGAAAGAGCAGTGCAAAAATTAACTCAAATTACATTTTATGCTTGGGAGGAGGAAGCAAATAAGGCAAAAATTATTTCCATTATTTTGCCAGACTGTACTATTTTTACATTCTTAGAGGATGCCAAAATGCAGAATAATTGATAGTTTAATGTACTGTTGTTGCCAAACCAAACTTGGGTCTGCTTACCTGCAAAAAGTAGAGCCAAGTCTATTGACACTGGGTTGTGGCGAAGGAAAGTGCAGCATTTATTACAAGACATCAGGCAAGTAGTCTGGGACAGCTAGTGCTAAAACACCCCAAACTCCCCAAAGGGTTTCAGCAAAGCATTTTTAAAGGCAAGGTGAGGGAGGTGGGTCTTGAGGTATATGATCAGCCTGTGCACAGTTCTCTGATTGGTTGATGGTGAGGTAACAGGGCAGTGCCATAGGGTTGAACATATCAATCTTTAGGCACCAGTGGGTTTAGCAAGGTAACCATTTATCTTGTAGCTGTTGACCTTAGATTTGAGGACAATATCTCTTTGGGTTTACTCAAATAAGGGAAATACTATACTTATAAATAAAATGTGTACATTATTTATAATAGACATGCCACATTATTGATGTTTTTAAAACTTTTCTATGAGAGACATTTATTTTTTATGCTATCAAATTTAAAAAGAAGTAATATGCTGACAATATTAAAACTGTGTTACATAGTATGTGTGCAAGCTAATGGAACAAATTAATGGATGTCTTCTGGGGGATACAAATCAATTATGTGTAATATAATATATTAATATATAAGATAAAAAGTATATATTATATATATAAAGTATAAATGGGTTTCTTTAAATATCCTAACTTTGGAATATAAATATTGGAGTATCTTTGGTTAATATCTGTAGGCTTCAGGAGCTGTAAGTAGCTGTGGAATGTAATTTTTGTCACCACAGACTTACTGTGTCAATGGAGAATAAAGCATTAGATCAAATTCTAATGCACATGTAAAATATTTATTTGCAAATCAGGCGGAAACAAAACTCGACACGCTTGATTTGTAAGCTAAACAAAGTGCTGCTCTTTGTAGTGAAATACAGTGAAAATTACTGTTTAAATTAAGCAATTGAATACCATATTTGACCAGACCCAAAAATGCCTTTGACTTTGAACAGGCTACTGAACAACCTAATGTAATTATAAATTTATAATCTTTTTCTATATTCATATAAATGTTGATATGAGGGCAGAAGTGTTTGTAAAATATTTCTCCTTAGTCCATATATCTTAAAGACCATTCATTTTACTAAGGGATAGAAAATTTCTATTACTAATTATACAAAAAAAAAAAAAAAACCAGTATAGGATTAAAATAAATGATATGTTTGTAATAGTCCACACATGAATCTGAATTTCTGATTAGAGTTGTTTAAATGCTAACTGATCAATCTTCTTTGCCACCCTTCCCCGTTCATTTCAGATAAGGATAATTCAAATATTAATTAATGGGTCTCAATAAAGATTGAAGCAATAACAACAAAAAAAAAGAAAAATACATTGTACTCAATATGTTGATGTATTCTACCATAGAGACAATAGAGGAATTAGAACTTTTAGATTTTTATGAGTAAAACAACTTTAAATTGTTGCTAGTACATCATCTCATGTTAAATGTATAGATTCTCACACTATTTGTTAATAAAAAGACAAATGCTCTGATCTATAATTTTTGGTTTTTTTCTTTAGAGTTTTTAGCTTTTTTAAAACAATAATCCCATCATTTTTCCCCTAAAATACAGCCTATCATAGGGGGGTTAATTAAGTTTGTTTGTTTATTTGTTTACTTTTGATGGAAGGACTGGGGATTGAACCCAAGACTTCTTGCATACTAAGTACGCACTCTACCATTGAGCTGTACCCTCCCTTTGCCTATCATTTTGTTTTATCTGTAGTATAAAGTATTATATTTTGTTAAGACTATGTTAGTTATATAAAGTGCCATCAAAATAAATACTGAGATCAATTTTACCTTTTTGATCGTGACAAATATAAATAGTTGCATATTCCATAAATCAGTATGAATAAACCCAGACTGATTATTCAACATCTTCAAGCAGTAACTTGATGCTGAATTTCAATAATTACAAACATTAGAAATAACGTAAAATGTTAGTATTATAGGTAGAATTTATAACTAAAAAGAATAAGAAGAGAATTATAAGAAAAAGGGTGCAAAAAACAATTGGACTTGTGTGAGTAAAGACCATTTCTCTGTTTCTTAGTAGACAGCACTTTGACCTTGACCATGTTTTTGACCCTCAGTATATGAAATCACATTAAACTAAGAGTTACTTTTTAATAAAAAAGGCTAAGTTCTAAAATCTCTCCCAAGATCTTTTAAGTACATTTTTTCACTTAATTCCCACAACAGCTCCTGGAGATGAATATTATTATTATCATTACTTATAGATTAGAAAACTGAAATTCAAAAAGTTGGAGCAATTGACTTTCAGTTACAAAGATACTCAAAAGTTTTTGCATCTAATTCCATGGTCCAACAGTTACTTTTTATTAATATTCTGCTCAGGTTCTAGCTTGGAAAACACCTTCATGTCAACCAACTACACTAGGCCTTTGGTACCCACAGGTTCTGCAACACCAGATTCAACCAACCATAGACTGAAAACATTTGGGAAAAAAATTCCAGAAAGTTCCAAAATGCAAAGTTGAATTTGCCATAAGCAGATGGCTATTTACATGGTATTTACAGCTATTTACATGTCATTTACATTGTATTAGGTATTACAAGTAATCTAGAGATGATTTAAAGTGTATGGGATGATGTGCATACATTATATGAAAATACTATGTCATGTTATACAAGGGACTTGAGCATCCTCTGATTTTGATATGGGAGGGGATAGTCCTGGAACCAATCCCCTGCAAATATAGAGGCCTGACTGTAATCCCAGGGAATGGGTCAATTCCTAAGATTTTCTAATGGACTGATGTGTATCCTGCTGGAATGAAAATAGGTATCAATGAGATAAGACATTTAGGGACTTGTGAGTAGTCATTTTCAACTTCTGCAGTTGCTTCTTTTATTTACATTTATTTTTATTTGTTTCCATTGAATTAAATACAGCTGCATAGGTATAGCAGAACTGGGGTTAGGAGGAAATCAACATGCTTTTTTTTGCTGCCTCCTCAAATACCATTTTCTAGAATCAGCTAAAAACTATACAAGTTTACCACAATAAAATGATGGATTCCTGGAAAGCTAGTCTTAATTCAATTATTTTATCTCCTTTACACATTCATTTATAAATTTTGCAATACTGAAAATAATATAAATAAGAAAAAAAGCTTAGTAAAATTTCCTATTTAAATTGCTTCTCCACATTTTGATTCACACGCTTCCCTAGTGTGATCATTTTATTAAGGAGTGAAAGAAACATGTTACAGCATTATCGTTTTTAAATAAAATTCACTCACAATTATTTCATAATATATGATCCCTTAATTCTAGCATTTAGGAAGCCCTAAGATCTAAGGCTGTGTACCCAAATCCCTTCACTGGTAGTCCCTCTTGGCAAAGAAAGTGTACTTGATCCTCATTTTAGACATTGATACCTGCTTTTGACTACAAGTAGCTAATGTGAGTCTGTGTTAACAAAAGTCAATTGCTGCTAGAATATAAGTAAGCGTGAAATGACAGACAAGGACCATTAGCGAAAAAGTTTATAGTAGGATCTCTAACCTTGGCCATTACATCTAGAATTTTACAGAAGGTAATTAATCTATCTGTATTCCCCTAAAAGATTCAACATGGAAAAGCAAATATAAGTAGTTCATTAAAATTGAACTGAAACAGTTGATTCTCATTGCTTAAGACAATCTTGAAGACAACGAATAAAAATGTTGCCAATCTTACAAGATAGTGAAGAATAAGGATCCTTTTTGTTTGCTTTCTCTTATCTTTGAATGCTGCTACTGTCACACAACATTAGATAACAGCTTAGACAGAGAGAAAAGGCTGCAATAATGAAACATGCAACACAGAACAAGAGACTGCAGGGCATGGAATAGGACAAGGATTTAGAGGAGATTAATTTGCAGACCGTGTGGATTAACAGAGGAATCTTGATGCAGAGGGTTACAGGGCAGAGAACAGGCTGGCAAAGCCAGGAAGCACGTAAGACACCTGATCGACATTGTTTTGATGACCAGATTTACAGAAGTGAGATAAGCCAATTCACAGCTTCCCAAAGAACACCCTGAAGATCATATATTTGTTTTCCTTTTGCCTATGCCATTATACTTGCAATACATATACAATAAACTTGGTCTAGGATCCATTAGTAATAAATAAAATAAGTCTGTCCCATGTGTTGTTTTATTGAATAAGAGAGGTATTTTATTACCTTAGTCTCTCTTCTTCAATGAATTTCCCCTAATACCAAAATTAACTTTCTGAAACACAATTCTGATTGGCTATTTACCTGACTAGAAAGAACAAACTCTTTAACATGACATTCACAGCTCATCAGTATTTAGCCTTTGCCTCATGCTGTCTTAAACTATGCTAATTCCCTCTGCTCTACACTCTGAGATCTACCACACTGCAGTCTTACCAAGCTGGAAACACACAAAGCTGTTTTATAGCCGACTTTGCACAAGCTGTTGCCCCACCCAGACTGACCCTTCTATTTCCCTTCCAGACAATTCTTATTCATCTCATAATATTTAGGTCTAATGTCATTTCCTATGTAAGTTCTTCCTTTATCACCCTTTGCAAAACTAGCTGTCCTCTCCTCTGCATTCTGGGTACATAGGGAGCGTATCATATCACCTATGCTTGTGGATCATACTCATTTAATTATCATACATAGTCCATTGGCTTCTAGGATAAAATTATGTCATACTCATTTTTATTCAACTGCCTACAAGTGCCTAAAATGTTGCTAGTTCATATTAGAATTTGGTTAAATGAATGGAAGACACTGTCATCGATTGCAGAAAATCATTAATAAACCCATTTAAACAAAAAAGTTCCCTGTTAAGATAACACACACACGTCTAATTTCTATATATACTTGAAGTTCCAATATACTTTTTTTTCTTTTAGTCAATAGAACCTAGAAGAAACTCAAAAATCTCAGTTCAATCAACAAATAATTAATAATTGACAAAATATAAACAGGGTCTTAACTAATGAAGGTATTAATAATTACTAGATCTTTATGCATACCGCTTCAAGGTCAGTATGTAACAGAAACATAAACTGTGCTCCAATGTGGGGGAAATTAATCTCTGAGAGAGCAAATAGAAAACAATATTAGCTCTGAAATGTGTCTGATGGCTGTAAATCACTGGGTATGATAGTTTTGACCTTCGACTTGATAAAATAATTCCTTTAAACCTTTGACACTTGCTTTATTCGAGATAATAGCACAATTTCCTTTTCATCTGCTGTTCTGTTAGAAAGTTTTCTTAGAAAATGAAAACTGTTTAATTCTTTAGTTAAAAAAAATTCAAAAAAGACCCAGAAAAAGTCCTATAATTCAAGTATAATCCAAAATATGTTGACTCAGAAAAATTGATATTCTAACTACTTTTTGGGTTATGATGTGGACAATTATTCCTTTGATAATTAAAAAGTCATATTACCCTATAGGAAATACTGAGAAAATAGAAATATTTTAAATTCTAAAACCAAAATTGTTTCCTTTTACTATTCACAATGGTATCTTAAATAAAACATTGAATTTCTTATTTATAGTGATTTGACATAATAATTTGGAAGTTTATTCTATAAGCATTTATTAAGTAATGAATACTAATTCAACAATATGCTAAAAATTAGCTTAAAATTTAAATTTGATACAGAACCAGTATATATTTTCATAAAGGAAATTTTCTTAAAGCTTTATCTTTTAATTCTCTTTCAAACACTATATAACCCTTTTTACATCTTTAAGCATTTCATGTCATATACTGCATTTCAAGCCACTGAAGAAGATTAATTTGTTAGTCTGTGCCTTAGGTTGCCTAATTAATCCATTCTTCCCTTCTTTCTTTATTCCTCCATGGCTCATTTACTTATTTATTGAGTGTCCATTAGGTCCAAATCACAGTTGTAGATGCTTTGTGAAATGTAATAATCAAAAAAAAAGTTTTTCTTTCACAGAGATTTTAGTTTGTTAGATACCCATCCTAAATTAACTTAATATAATCTGGAAATAAATACAATCTTTATTTAAAAATTTTCAGACTATAGTTGCATTCTTTGCAGCTTGGTAAGGAAGAGAACATTTTCTCTCTGGAGACTTGGGTGGAGATTTAAATGATGGGTAAAATTTTGATTTGGTACCACAGGGACAATCTATTATAGTATAGAGTACAACATAAGAAATGTCATGAAAGATAGGATACATGGAACATAGATGAACAGTAATTATTGCTTTTTACTGATTTGAATAATTTCTGTATGTATTGGTGGTAGATACAATTTTAAAATTCTAGCCGGGCCCATAGGGAATCCTAGAGGCAAATCTCCAGTTTAAAGAACCCCATGTGCTGCAGGAATGGGCTGCACTGGCACCTCCACCCTGTGCAATCACTGCCTGAGAGTGGTCGGTGAGAAGCGTGGTCTTGGTGCAAATTCCATGGTTGATACAGACAGACAGTAGTCAGTTATGAGTGGCACATTTTTATGGTTGCTTAACCACTAAAAGTGAGTATTCACTCTTTGAAAATAATTAGCCTGTTCTGTTCCTGTTTTTCTCAAGTGGTTCCCTTCACTTACAATGTCTTGCATCTGTGTTTGTCAATATTCTAGTCAACGTTTACACCCCAGCTCACTTGCCTTATCTTCTGCGGTATCTTCTCTTTGATCACTCAGTTACAACCCATGGCCTCTGCCAATACGTTTCTGTTTTACCTCAATTGTAATTTTAAAAAGTTTACTGAAGTATAATCAGTTTACAGTGCTGTATTAATTTCTGGTATACAGCATGGTGATTCAGTTTTATATATATATATATGTATATATTATATATGTGTATATATAATATATATGAATATGTATATAGATGTGAATATATGTGTATATATTCCTTTCATATTGTTTTTCACTATAGGCTATTAAAGACATTGACTTTAAAAAATTTTTCTCAATTGTAATTTTTGCTTTATTAAGCCAATGAGTGGCTACAGGAAAGCTGGCATTTAGAAGAGTAGCACTTCAAATCCATTACAATTACAATTTGTTTTTTAATTTTCACATGTGTTGAGTAGTCCTCACTTATCCACAGGGGAGATATTCCAAGACCCCCAGTGGATGCCTGAAACTGTGAATGGTACCAAACTCTATTTATACTGTATTTATTCCTATATGTTAATACCTATGATAAAGTTTACTTTTAAAATTAAGCACAAGAGATTAACAACAATAACTAAGAATAAAATAGAATAATCTTAATAACATATTGTAACATGTGAATATGCTGTCTCTATTTCTTGCTCTCAAACTGTCTTATTGTGCTGTACTCATCCTTCTTCTTCTTGTGATGATATAAGTTGATAAAATGCCTACGTGCTGAGATGAAGAGGGGTGAATGATGTATGTATGCATTGTACTGTACTGTTAGGCTACTACTGACCTTCTGACAATACATCAGAAGATGGCAGATCTTCTGCTTTGAGTCATCCTGGATCATTGAGTCATGAGGATGTTGACAGTTGGATCTCAGGATCAGGCAGTGTTGACAGTCGGGGACCCCAGGAAGGACAGAGTGGGACAGCATGGGATTTCATCATGCTTTTCAAAATGGCACACACTTTAAAACTTATGAATGGTTTATTTCTGGAAATCTCCATTTAATATTTAATATTTAACTAAAACCATGGAAAGGGAAACCATAGATAAGAGGGGACTACTATACAACATTCTTACTTTAAAACAATGACTCAATATTACATGAAATCATTCTTGGGCTTTTCATAAGACAAGACAACCATGTGTTGATTTAGCAAAATATTTAGAGAGGACACTTTTTGTGGAAGGTTCTGTATTGGTATTTTAAGTTGTCTAAATGAACCACACATAGTTGGAGCCCTCAGAAATAGAGGCAACGTGGCATCCTGGAGTGTATTTAAACCTTTAGCTGGTCCCTTCAGAAGACTCTCCCCATATTCCCCGCAATACTACAGACTGAAGTTTGATTAGAAGACCTAGGGCCTTGTTATTTGGCTTTCACAATCCTCATCATGTTGAACACTTATATAATGTTATAGATTTTCCAGGCACTTTTTTAAGTGTTTTGCATGTATTATTTCATTCAATCCCTGATACCGCCCTGTATGTTAGGTACCACGAATAACTCAATTGTACAAATCAGGAATCTGAGGCACAAGAGGTTAAGTCACACTTCCAAGTTTGTGTAGCTGGCATATACTTTTTAATAGACAGAATGTATTGGTGGAATGATTGAAGAAGGCATATAAGGAAAGGAATTTATAAATACATCTTCTGTATTTGAAAGTATTTCCTGAGTCCTTCCTTTTTTCTTATATAAACTTCCACCACATCATTACAAGACACTGTCATCTCTCACACACACTATTGGTAGGGACACATCCATTTTCATTTCTCCACACCACATCCGGTGTGATATATTGTTTTTAAAAATTAATACAGTTGCATTATGTCCCTGCTTAAAACATTTCAGTAGCTTCACATTTCTCTTAGGATTAAATAAAAAAATTGTGCTGGCACGTAAAAAGGCCCCACATTGTGTGATACATAACTTTCAGCCTTATTGCACACTGTACTGCCTGTTCCTCAACTTCCCAGTTTTCTTGTCTCATTAGCCTTCTTGCAGCTCTTCAGACACACTCTGCTTCTTCCTGCCACAGGACTTTACACCAGTGTTCCTTCTGCCAAGAATTCCTCCCCCTCAGTAAATTCTGTTCTTCCCCTAGATCTTAGCTCAGTCATCACTTGTTCACTTTGGACAAGAACCATTCCTTTTGTCATGTAGAAGGTACTAAGGTAGCATCTATCTGATGTACATTTCTTCCTTCCCCACCCACTGTACACTTTGTGAGGATATGAGCTCATAGAAGGTACACTGTAATTATTGGAAAGCTGGATGGATAACGAATGAATCTATGCAATGGAAATTGGATAATAATAAAACTGATGTTAGCTGACTGCTAAACTTCTATGACAGCCTCAGTTTCATACACCACACATAACACACACATACACACAGAGGACGTGAATGGAAGATCTTAGAGACTTGCAAGGTAGACACATTATTGGTAGGAGACATCCACCATGGTTCTAGCACAATTGCCATTTTCCACTGTGGCAGTTATTCTCAATCTTAACTGCACATAAGAATCACCCAAGGGAATTTTTAAACATTTCTATATTAGGCCTTAGCCCAGTCTAATTCAACCAGAATTTTGGTAATTTAGACAACAGTATTTTTTCAGAGGTTCCTAAATTACTTTATTGGGCAGTCAAATTGGCAATCACTATCTCAGTCAAGGAAAGAGGGAAATACACACATACAAATTATGCTTTTACTCTTTGTTTGTGGAGCAAACAAAAATATATATATTTTAAGCCTAGATGATTTTATAGGACTGCATGAAAAATATCCCCAGTAACATAGCCCATTTTGTTCTACCTGTGATCAACATTTTAAAATTATATTTGTATTAATCTACTTGTATTTTACATCATAATTCTATAGGGAGAGATTTATATAGAGGGATTGCATATATTACATATTATATGCCTTTATAATATTGGGGAAATTTTCACAAAGTCTTTCTATCTCTCTCTCTCCACCTATACATACACACATTATATGTCTGTGTAATGTATATATACACAAACACACACACATATATAAATGTATACACATAATGTATGTATTTAATATCATTGGGAACATTTTATAAAGCAATGTCTACAGAATATATATAATTTTACTTATTTATTTCCCCATTCCCCATTATGCAAGTTATTTTTGTTAAATTCTTTGCACAGAACAACTGTAAAAATGTTCATTTTTATGAAATATTATTTAGTGATTAATTGCTTCTGAAGTAAAACTATACGATGGCAGTGGAATTAAGTCACCCTAATCATTAGTTATAAATATTTACTAGCTGCTACTATAACCTTGATGATAATTTTTAAAAATGGTTTAGAAAAGAAAATCAAAAATAAGTAATGCCTAGAAAGTCATATGCATATTATGAAGCCATTGGTGATTTAGATATATTTTGTGACTTCCATAAAGTAATCATCAGTATTGTAGTAATTTATTTAACATAACAATTAAGTCAAAAGAAATTTAAATGCATTATTATTCGTTTAAAAATAAACATTCTCTACCTAGGCAAAAGGGAATCTCTTTTCCACAGCTTATGAGTTTTAAATTATGCAATTAATGGTAAATATGTAAACAGTAAAGCAATACTAAAAATCAGCTTTAAATTTTCATTATTTTTCACAATAAAAACACCTAATCTCTTTAACTTGGATGGATTTAGAGTCTGGAATAAATTTAGCATCACTTAATGGATAACTTTAACAAGGATAGAGAAGGTTGAGCGATATTCCATTATATAAATATACTACAAGTTCTTTGTTTTTAACATTTTTTATTGAGTTATAGTCATTTTACAGTGTTGTGTCAAATTCCAGTGTAGAGCACAATTTTTCAGTTATACATGAACATACATATATTCATTGTCACATTTTTTTCTCTGTGAGTTATCACAAGATCTTGTATATATTTCCCTGTGCCATACAGTATAATCTTGTTTATCTGTTCTACATTTTGAAATCCCATCTGTCCCTTCCCACCCCCTACCCCCTTGGCAACCACAAGTTTGTATTCTATGTCTATGAGTCTGTTTCTGTTTTGTATCTATGTTTTTTTTGTTTTTGTCTTTTTTACATTCCACACATGAGCGATCTCATACGGTATTTTTCTTTCTCTTTCTAGCTTACTTCACTTAGAACGACATTCTCCAGGAACATGCATGTTGCTGCAAATGGCGTTATGTTGTTGTTTTTTATGGCTGAATAATATTCCATTGTGTAAATATACCACATCTTCTTTGTCCAGTCATCTGTTGTTGGACATTTAGGTTGTTTCCATGTAAATAGTGCTGCTATGAACATTAGGGTGCACGTATCTTTTTGCATTAGAGTTCCCTCTGGATATATGCCCAGGAGTGGGAATGTTGGATCATATGGTAAGTCTATTTTTAGTTTTTTGAGGAATCTCCATACTGTTTTCCATAATTGCTGCACCAAACTACATTCCCACCGGTAGTATAAGAGGGTTCCCTTTTCTCTACACCCTCTCCAGCATTTACTGTTCATGGACTTTTGAATGATGGCAGTTCCCCGTGTTCTTAACAACATTTGATATAAAAAAAAAAACAACTTTTAAAGTAAAAAAAAAAATTTAAGTATGGTTGTCAAAAATTTTCTCTCAAAGATGTTTTACTTTTATATCCTGATTATTCTGATTATCACTTATCTCAAGTGTTTTTATATGCTTATAGGACTATCTAGGTTAGTGACTGGGAAGTTGCACACTGGGTAATCCAGAGTGGAAAGAATGTAGGTGATGGGCACATAGTATTATTCATGTGAAAAATCTTATAAATTTTGTATTTTATATAAGCTATCCTTTATGAGTAAAACATTTGTATAAAATCAAGTAACCTAAATATGTTTTTTTAAATATCATGAGTTAAAACTTTTTATGGAGTATATAACTGAATAAATATTTATGAAAATTGATTAAAACTTGTGCAGTGATGCTCAAGAACTTATTTTCAAAGTCAATAAAATGTTCTGTCTTCCCAAATCCAATAGAAATTTGTACTTGATCAGAGATATGCAGGTAAATGTTTGACACATCCTCCTAGAAACACTCTTTATTTTTAGTTTCCAAATACCAGAAGCCTCTGGAAAACCCTCTCACCCATCTGGTCATTTCTTCTTTGTCTCATTTGTTCTTTTATCTTGTAATTGAGATTAGAGTCACTCCAAGTAAGACCTTGCTTACTGTGAATAAAATCCTTATTTCCGTTTTGCTAAATATTCATTGTCTGATATGTATAAACTCAGTGAGGGCAGGGACTTCACCTTGTTCACCTGTGTTCACACATGGATACTATACACATCAATGAATAGTAGTTGAATGAATAAATGAATGAGTGAATAAAAAAGTGTCATTTTACTTTCACATCAGTGTTGAAAGACAGTTTTCCATAGGCTTCTTGCATTTTTGCACAACTTTTGAGCAGCCCCTCCCCCAAATTATTATAACAGAAAGACTAGGAAGATAAAGATAATTCCTATCTCCCAAGTGAAAAGAAGGCATAGATAAAAGTATGAAGACAGTGTCTCCTTCAGGAGTAATGGGCATGCGAGTTCATTGCCCATCATAAATTCACTTACTTTCTTGTAGTACAAGCCACTGCATGTGCAAATTCCACCTGGCTTTTGCCAAAGTAAAAATTGTATCAGACAAACAGACAAGGAATACTTTATTCAAGGCTATTGCAAAAGGAAGAGAGGCCAGAACTGAGGTTGAACTCAACTCCACTGAAACAAGGGTGGGAGCGCTTTTAAGAGCTGGAGTGAGTGAAGGGAAATCATAGACAATCTGTTTCTTAATTGCCTTCCCTAAAGGTGAAGTAAACTTTCTATCTTCCAGACAAGAGGTAGACTTACGACTTGAAGCCAGGTGAGAAAGCTAAGCTCATATTTTACCACAGAGACTGGGAGATAAGGATGCTGTCTTTCTTGAATATTAGATTTCAAGTAGGTGGCTCCCAGGTCCTTGAGAAAGAGAGCCCTGGGTTTTAACACTGGCAAGAGGCTTTTTAAAAGACTTACATCTCAAAAGGTCAGAGAACTTGTAATTTGCAATTACAAGTTTTTTGAAGTAAATGCTCTAAGGAAAATGAGGTCAGAACCTTAGAGGCAGGAAAATCCTGTCTAAAGTTTGAGTTTCCCAGAGGCTGAGGGACGTGCTGAAGCCCTCTTTGCATCATCCTGTGGGAACTGGGGCTTGGAGATCCTGTCAAAAAAATAGGGATACTCTGACTATTGCTGTTGCTTGGAGTAATAACTACCTTTCCTCTTTGCCCCAGGAGTCTTGTGTCTTCTCTCAATATGTATGCATAGGTGGCAGTTTAACTTGTCAGCTGGCAAGTATGGTAAAATCACAGATGCTTCAGAGTTCTTAACAATCAGACGTTGAATTTTGAACTTTGAGGGAAAATTCACTGGAATTTCTCTATGATAATGAAGTAACTTCAGTGAATATCAACGTAATATTGAAATATTTAGCAGTTTTTAACATGTAAGAAAATTCACCGAATGAAGAAATTAATTTACTAGAAAAACACTGTATAAAAGTTGTATATATCTTCCCATTGATGATTCACTATTAATTTATTTTAATTGTTTGTTTAACGATTTCTGTTTATGAAATAAAAGTCATCATATTTTCTAAGCTCTAGATAAGTTTATTATGAAGTGATTGGGAGGCCAAAACATAGAGGACCCTAATTTGAAATTCAAACTGATATTACATTGCTTAATGCAGCATTGTTTAAAGTAATAAAGTACTTTAAACTGCAGTGTAGGACTATTCTTCAAAAGCGGAGACACAAGATGCATCGTCTCTGATTTTGAGATTTTGCCTCTTCATATGGACATAGACAAAGGAAATTTCTTTTCTTTCATACAGCATCTAGGTCATGATGTTACCCCAAAAAGGGAAAGGGAAGAGACCCCAGTTCTTTCCTTAACCGAAAGATAAGAATTCAAATGGGAGACAGAAGAATTGTGTAACAGCAAAAGATTTTAAAAGTTGTATTTAGCAAAGGGAAACACAATACCTCCAAGAACGGGAGGTGGGCAGATCCAGAAGAGGACGGCAGCCCTGGTCTTCGTCCGTCCCTTCTCTTACACCCTCACTTAGAGGTGGTCTCTCGACTGATTGACGGCTCTTGCCCCTGGAGTGCTTAGTCATACCTGTCCCCTTTTGTGCATGTCCTTGCCCATGATGCACACAGAAAAACCCATGGTAGGACCTAAATCGCAATGCTAATTATATTACAGTGAGCATCGGATCATGTCCAGTTAGGTCCTTGTCACTATCAAGCAGTCATGGATGTCGGGTTCTAACCAGTTTCTTGCTGGCACTCACTGAGAGGAAGCAAAGCCTCTTTATGCTGGAGGTGGGCATACTACCATCTTCTGGACCATCTCTCCCTTGCCTTGTCTGCCTGGTGCCTCCACTTATCGAACTACCTAACAGTAATATTTAGCTTTGGTTCTCTTTTTTTTTTTTTTTTTTTTTCATTTGAATGAAATGATTCAGTTAGTAGTGAACAGTGTCTGCTTCATTGGAATTGTTTCTTCACCACTAGAGCTTATTCTGAACGGTGTCATAGTTGTTACTGTTAATTTGATTTTAAACCTCAGTGTGGAATGCATCCATTCAGTTGTCACTGCCTCCATGCTTTAGGTGTGACAGTGCTGGAAGGCCCTATTTATGCCGTGGGAGGTCACGACGGCTGGAGCTACCTGAACACAGTGGAGAGGTGGGACCCTCAGAGTCAGCAGTGGACGTTTGTAGCCAGTATGTCGATTGCCCGCAGCACAGTTGGTGTGGCAGCATTGAACGGCAAGTGAGTAGACTTTTTCTCTTCCTCTAAGTTTTTCAGTGAATATTCTTTGTAAAATAATTTTTAGTAAACTGCTTTGATACAAAAGTCTTTTTAAATCTTTTGTTTTTGATGTTTCTTGAAATTTAGTCGTTATGAAGACTTGACAGATCAAGTCTGCATATTTTTCTGGTTGTCTCTTCTTATAAAATAGAAATCAAAGCTTCTTCACATTAATTGCTTGTTAGAAAGTATCCAGTATATTTCATGAGGACTATGTGAACTGAATTTCTGCATATTTATATCCTTTCTTTTAAAATAGTCTTGAGTTGCCTTCAAAGGGCTACTAAAAATTTGGTACTTAATATATAAATTTTGCATGATTATATCAGTCTCTCCACTTTCTCCCTTTTCCATTTCTATCACCCTAAATCAGAAATTTTCCAACTCAACACTGTTGATATCTTGAATCAGATAATTCTTTATTAGAGGCGGGGCTCTGTCCTGTGCATTGTACGGTGTTTAGCAGCATACGGACTTCCATCCCCTAGACGCCAGCTATATCCCCCTGCCCAATGTGATAAGCAAAAAAGTCTCCAGACATTGCTTAATATCCTCTCTGGGGTCACTATACACTCCCTCGTACTCCCATGAGAGGTTCTGCCATGAACAAAACTAATAACACCTCTGGGTGGGACAGCTGCAAAAGCTTCCAGTCTCTTTACTTCTCTTTCCACTACAGTCCACTTGCTTAACCAGTCAGCATCGCCCTGTAAATGCAAGTAATATATCAGTTCCCTTTGTGCTTAGAATACAATGCATATCTTTACTTAAAGGGACCCACTGGACCTTGTTTCTCCTTACTCTACATTTTTTCTCTATACATCAGCCAAAGTGCCTTTTTTTTATGCTTTAGATGTGGCAAGCTGTAACCCAACTCAGTTCCTTCCAATGTTCTCTTTTCTTCGTCTGAGATGCTCTTCCTACTAATCCTCATGTGCCTGGGTCTTTCTCATTGTTCAGATTTTCATCTTAAAAATGTGTCCACACAGAGAGTTATTTACTATTCATCCTATTTAAAATAGACCACCCTGCACACTCTCCCAAACTGTTAGTATTTTCTATCTTTTTTCACTAACATACATGTTCAATAAACGTTGAGATTTTATCTGCAACATTCATTATTATATCCCTGGGCATAGTATGCATTCATTATTTCTTCTGAGTAAACTTTGAAAGAAACACTCTATCCAATTTACTCTTAATAACCTTTAACAATCTAAATTTTTTCTAAATATATGTGTGAATTTATAAAGTTATTATTTAAAAATATAAACTGTCTTTCTCACTTAAATATATACTTCTTATGTTTCTAGACACTTATTTCATGAGAAATGATAGAAGAAATTATATATATGGTATCATATATATTATCTTTAAAAGTTATATTTTACTGAGCTTGTAAAATTTAGCAGAAGGCAGTTGTACATTACTTCTAATTCTATGACTATTAATAATTCATTTTGTATTATTACATCTTCCTTTGTACTATTATTATCCTCCAAATTTGGTATTTTTATGTGTTAGCATTATTACTAATTTTGTCTTTTCTTATGTTTTGTGAATGCCGTTTGGTTCTGTTTCTATTTTTAATCAGATGTGTGCATATAGTGGAGTCATGCTTGGTTTCCCTCATTAATTTGTGCTTGACTTAGCTGTATTTATTATGTCTTGAAATTCAGAATTTAACAAAAGATAGTATTAATAATTGTCTTTCTAGTTTATTCTTCTTTAACATATCAAAATTTTACTTAGTCATTCTCTTATAAATGTGCATTTTAATATTTTCCACTTCTTAGTTATTAAGAACAGTGCTGCTGTGAACAAACATCTTTACATATGTCCATTGCAAACATGTGTACACATTTTAGTTGGGTGTAGACCTGGAACTGAAATTGCTGGGTTATACAGTATTCTTGTGTTCAGCTTTAGTAGGTACTGCCCAGAAGATTCTGAAAGTGATTTTCCTACTTTATGTACACATTAACAGTGTATTAGAATTCTAGGTACTCCACTTCCTACTGACTTGGTAATGTCATCTTTCATGGTTTTTATTTATTCTGGTGAATAGCGCTATCACATTCAGTGAATGACTAATGAGATTGAGCATGTTTTTACATATTTATTAACCTTTTGTATATCCTTTTGTTGAAGTATATGTTCAAGCCTTTTTCCATTCTCTATTGAATTTTCTGCCTTTTTCATTTTGCTTCTTGGAGTTCTTCATATGCTCTGGAAATTATTTCTAGATAAATGTATCTTTCTTTATTAGTATTATATTGCTATTACTACTACTATTATTTTCCAGGAAGGGTATATTGATTATATAATTTATTAGACTTTATGTCTAAAAGGAACATTCCTGTGTCTTCACACATTTGTTTTAAATTGGTTTGAGCAATTTAATGTCACAGTCTTGTACTGTTAAAGCTAAGCACATATTTCTTAGTTTTTATCTTCTATCATTTTTTTCAAGTAGATGTGTAAATTCAGTAAGTTTTCATCTTTAATATGTTTTCCAAACTCAAACCTTAATTCTTATAGATATTTTGACTATATTTCTATCAGTTAGGGTACAGTCAAGAGACAGAAACCACACCAGCCATTTATCAGTTATTCTCAAAAACAATTATCTAATACAAAGATTTGTTACATATATATAAAATTAGTTAACCAAAAAGTCAACCAGAGAGCAGTATATCATAAATGTATCAGCTAAAGGCAGCAGCTACCACCCGCAGTGTTGGTGAACAAAAGAAGAGATTATAATTACTAAGATTTAGAAGTTAGTTGAAATCCAGACACTTGGGATTGGATCCCTGCTTAGCTGGAGCTGGTGTCTCTGACAAGAAAGAGGAGTCCCTTGGCCTGAGACCCAGATCTATGAGGAGATGGTGCCATTCTACTTGCTGATGGCTCTGAGTGACCTAAATAAGGTCGATTTTGAGAGTTTTGCAAAACACCAATTGGATGTAACCCGATTCAAGAAGTAAAGATGAGGTGAAACTCACAGCAACAGGAAATGAACCAAAAGGAGCAAGATCCTTCCTCCTCCAGTCTTTCAGTCTCCCGCTAGCACCCATTTACGTCACATCTTACAACAGGGAATCAGGCGGCAAAGCAGAAAAGTGACTTGCAGAGTTACAGGTCCTGCATCAAGAACCAGAACACAGAACAGAGACTGTGGGGCTCAGAAAATAGCATAGTAACTGTCACATTCTTCTCCAATTTCAAAATGTTTCCCAGGGTATCATCTGATAGCTACTTTTCATTATTTTAACTTAATATTTGGAGATGCATTTTAAAAATCTCAGTCATGTCTTTCTTTTACTTAGGAAAGTTTTTATCTACTGAGAATTTGTTTTTATTTACTTGTTTGATTTCTTTTCCATTATTTTAGTCCTTTGGTTTGGGGATATACATTTTAGTATGTGTTTATGTTAATGATTCTCTGTATATTTGAGCACTGATTTATTTTCCATAAACTCTCTTTCTCTTCAATAATTTTATTTCTTTTCCACTTAACTTGGGAAATTTTTTCTTCTATATTTTATATTTAATCATTGTCATTTTGTTTATGCTTTTTACTGTTCCCAGTGCAGACATAATGTTTTTTTAATTTTAATTTTCCTTACATGATATCTTTATGGACACCTACCTCTTTTTCTTATTTGTCTCATATTTATTTTATGTCAATTATGTCTTATTGTCTTATTTTAAAAATTCTTTGTATCACTAAATGTATATTTTCTTAAATTGCTTCTGAGAGCACAATTTATTTTTCTCCATAAAACACAAGCTATTAAGTAGATGCTTTCTTTGCCTGAACAGTATGTTTTTCTTATATTATGAAAGACTCTTATCCACGCTTTACTGTGCTTTGTTTTGTTTTCCTGTGTACATCTTGTGATTTGTCCTGTCACAGAGCATTTATGTCTCTTCACTTTTTTCAAGATGCTACTCTGAAATTATCTGCTAAAAGTTTAATTAATGTCACTATCTATCATTGTTTCAAAAATCTGCTAGATGAGAAAGTTGGAGCCAAAGTATGGAAAGCCAAAGCAAATTGCTCCCTCTCAATTCAGTTTCCTGTTTGTGTTTGGTAAAGCTGCTTTTCTGCCAGCATACTTTATTCATTGTTAACCTTTCCACTAGTACCAATTTCCGTATCAAATAATATTTGTTGACATTCCTGCTAGACTCCTTTTGGCTATAGCTGTTGAGAAAAATCAGAATCCTACTATCATGGCTACTTTGAAAAATCAATGTGTAAGTGTGAAAAGGAGTTACAGTTATATAACCCTATAGGTCCCATAGTGATGAAGTGCTACATAAAAAATGGTTAAGGGTGTTCTTCCAATAATTTCCTAGTTATACTGAGAACTATCAGAAGAGAGAATTGAAGCTTATTACTAATTTTCATTTTGATCTTATCTGCAAGTTATCTAAAAGAAAATTTCTTAGAATTGTTTCTATCTGAATTAGGTATATTCCATTCCCCAATTCTCTCTTAATACAAATCTTTATTCCATTGCACTTTTTAATAGCAATCATAGAAAAAAAATGTTCATTTGTGTTAATATTGCCACTTTACTCACTAGAGAATATATGATTATTAATATAATTTTTCTACCCATATTTATCTTTTCTCTTGAAAGAGGGGCCATTTTCCTTAGGTATTACAATATTTTTCTGAGCAATCACTTAATTTGGAAACTAATAGTAAAATTTCACATTCTTCTACATTGAATATTAAAAAAAATCTGTCTGCAGGCATATTTATTTATGGATAGTAAAATTACAATAATACAATTACTATTTCTCTTGAATGTTAATATTCATATTTCCTATACACAGAAGCCTAGCCATTTTTGCCTCTTTACTTTTTCTAATATTTATACATGTAACAGTCCATCTATTTGTTTAGTGACTTTTTCTTACTGCTTACACTGATGCTAATAGATTCATCTCTTGTACCCTTTAGAAAATGGGTATCTCATTGGTATAGCAAATTTGCTCAGCAGGGATGAGAAATATCTTTACCCCTTCATTATTGTATTCACTTGTTACATTTTTCTGTAATGTGAACACACATGCAACACACACACATGTTATTTTAAAGTTTTAATATGTTACTTACTCTAGGTTTTTTCTGTAGTTTTGATTATAGCTTTGTGATCCTTCCTTAATACTTTACTGTGAAATATCTTTATATGTGTGTATGTTGTTATAAATCTCCAAACTTAATAAAAAATGGAATAAAAATTTAATAAATAAAATAGTAGACAATGTTGTAGCAAATTTTCATGTTGTTATAACTGAGTTCTAACAATCTCAATTTCTTCCTTCTTAAATTAGCTATACATGGAATTCATTATTTGTGTTTTTTTGTTGTCCTTGTATTTTCTGGTCAGCTAGGATATTTACTATCTAAAAAAATTCTGTTTTACTCTAACACCATTCTTCATATCAAATATCAGAGTGAGATTATTTAAAGATTTTATTCTTGAAATTGTTTACATTTTAATTAAGTACATGTTCCTAAATTTTTAATTGCATTTTATGAAAATGTTTCAACTGATACTGTTTTTACTTCAAATAATCTTTCTCCTTTAAATCAAAATAGTACAGGTCTCATTTGGGCTGTTTCTTAATTCCGCTGAGTGTGATTTAATGTCCTCAAAATTCTGTGCTTTAATGACTGTCTATTAATGTCTGATTGCTTTTCCTGTTTTACTCAGAGAAACATCATCACTAGAAAGTGACCTTTCACTTCAAACTCATATCAGAAAATTGTTCCAACATCACCCTTTGACAGTTATTTATTTTTCCCCTCACCTTAACTGACATGACTTATTTTCCGCTTGTTTTATTTTCACATCTCACTAACTTGTCATTCTAACCTGACTGTTGCTTCTCTGAATATTATTTTGAATCATGTTCCCAATTAAGACTGATAAAAGCCAGTGAAAAGCCCTCTTGAGTTTTGATTACTCATGATATCATTTGGGGTATAGTCGATTTACAATGCTGTGTTAATTTCTGGTGTACAGCATAGTGATTCAATTATTTATATATATATACACACATATACATACATACATACATATATATATATATATATATATATATTCCTTTTCATATTCCTTTTCATTATAGGCTATTACAAGTTATTGAACATAGTCCCCTTTAATCTTAATCCTTCCATTTTTCCTTGCCAATTCCCATCCTATACCTATTACAATTCTGCATTTCTTTCTTTTGCTATGTCTTATTTATCTATTAACATAATATAAGCTCTCTGAAGGCAGAATTGATTAATTTTCTTTGGTATTTCATCATGGCAAGTACATACTTGTAACCTCCCCCCTTGAAGCCTGTCTTTCTATCCAGTCTTTTGGGGCCACTCTTTTTCATTATGCTCCAGCTAAATGTAACTTTTCTTTTTTTTGTTTGCATTTCACCCTCAAGAACTTGACCTGGCTTGTTCCTTCTCATTGCAATGCTTCCTCACTTTCTGCAAATCTGATAAATCCATCAAGTACCAGTTTAGAAATCATTTCTTCCAGAAGACAAATCACAAACCTCCTAAGCCTATTAGCAGCCCTCAGTGAGACTCAGCAAACAAGTGGTTTTTAAAAATGTGTAAATCTAAGATAATATAATTTTAATACAAAATTTTTTATCATACAAAAGTTTATACAATTTGGGGTTCCATTAAAGCCATAAAACAATGTCTTGTGTTTCCACAACAAATGATATAGTCCCCTGTGCTAAACAGTACAACCTTGTTGTTTATTTAGTTTATATATAGTAGTTAGTATATAGTAGTTAGTATCTACAAATCTCGAACTCCCAATTTACCCCTCCCTGCCCCCTTCTCCCTAGTAATCATGTTTGTTTTCTATGTTTGTGAGTATGTTTCTGTTTTGTAACATAAGTTCATGTGTGTACTTTTTTTTTTAAGATTCCACATATGAGAGATATCGTATAATATTTTTCTTTCTCTTTCTGGCTTACTTCACTTAGTATGACTGGGAATCCTCCTACACTGTTGGTGGGAATGTAGTTTGGTGCAGCCATTATGAAAAACAGTATGGCGATTACTTAAAAATCTGAAAATAGACTTGCCCTATGATCTAGCAGTCCTGCTCTAGATCATGTGTCCAGAGGAAATGCTAATTCAAAAAGATACGTGCACCCCAATGTTCTTAGCAGCACTATTTACAATAGCCAAGACATGGAAGTGACCTAAATATCCTTCTACAGATAATTGGATAAAGAAGTTGTGATATATTTATACAGTGGAGTAACACTCAGCCATTTTTTGAATAACTTGTGACTGTCTGCTGTCCACTTAGTTTCTCGTCCCAGATTTTAATCTAATCTTTGGATATAACTGAAAACTCTCTAGAGTGATATCTTAACACAGTCCTAGTTCTCTGTGTGTGTTAAGTTCCATGTGGCAAGATCAGTACTAACTGGATTGTTTATTGTACATGGAAACAAGAGTGTAAGAAAGCGTTAAAAATATGTTAAGACTTTTACTTAATACCTTTTATCTAAATAAAACCTAAATTAGATAATTTATAATATTTCCATTATCCAAAGCCTAGTTTAACCTGTACCTTTTATGTGAACCCTTTTAAAATTCACCTATTTAAAATTAATCTTTCCCTCCTTGTGTTCCCAAGACACAGGATTCATATTTTTCTCTGCAATTTGTCAATATCTTATTTCAGTGGAACTTAAACAGGTGCCTTTCTTTGACAATTTCCATTGATAAACCATGCTTTTTCAATAATTGGAAACCAATACTTCATTCTTTTAAAAAAATTACAAGTATATACTTGCCATGATGAAATATCAAAGAAAATAAATCAATTCTGCCTTCAGAGAGCTTATATTATGTTAATAGACAAATAAGACATAGCAAAAGAAAGAAATGCAGAATTGTAATAGGTATAGGATGGGAATTGTCAAGGAAAAATGGAAGATTAAGATTAAAGTGACCATTTCTAACTGATTTTGTGAATTATTGAATTCTACCAAGTTTTGGTATGTGGTTCGTTGACCTATGTTAACCTGTGTTAATTAAATTATAATTGTCAGGGAATTTTTTATTTAGGAAATATAGGAACTTTCTAATAAATAAAGGCAATTAGGTTCTATCAGCCATATGTTATAATGACACCAAAGTCTGTTTTGTTCGGGGGAGCAAAATATTCTGCAACTGAGGTTGTCTTTGCCAATAGTTTAAACATAGATTCACTGTAGGAATTTCACAAACCAATAACATATAGGGTCATGTCTCTTTAATAAGTCAATAAGGAAATTACATGCTCCAAACCCATGATAGATTAAATATACTATTGTTCCAGGAAAGGAGAGAAGATAGAAATAAAGTACAAATTTAATTGAAGTGTACCTTTCCTACAAGTTTTGTTTTCTGGACGAGGTGGTTTTGCCAACCAAGAACTGATGCTCAGCTGCCAGGGCAAAAATAAAAGTCCCTGTTGCTAAAGCACGTTGCTAGGGAGTGATGGTGCTGGTGTCGACAGGCAGGCTAATAATCTTCACGGACTCAATGACACAGTTTGTCACAGCTGCTGAAAAAGGAGTCATCTTTACCATGGCAGAAACTGATGTCCCACGGTCTTTGGAGAGATAGATCAGCAAAGGGTAGGTTCGTACAGATGAAATTCTCGGGTAGCCCTCACAAACGCTGTACTTATGGCCTAAAAGTCCCCTTTGCCATAGTTGCTTCTCAGCATGTTTTTATTGATAAGCCCCCACCTGGGGCCCCTCAGCAGCTGGGCTACCAAGTGCTTATCAGTGGACAGCAGATGAGATGATAACATCCTGACAAACTCACTCTATTCTTGTATCAAAGCAGCTTTACTTCTAGAAACAACTTCATTTTTTTGTCATTAACAAGCAGATTTGAAATCGTATCAAAACAATTCAGTACAAAGTCTCAGACTGAGTTTACCACATGTGCCAACATTTCTTAGTAAGCAGGAGCCTGTTGGGTGAGCTTACTGAAACCCAACTCATTGTACTGTCAGGAATTCAGCAAGTACCTCTCATGGAAAGACTCACTGAGAGGCACATGCAGGAGTATTCAGACAGTAGGATCAACAAGACTCATCATCGGATCAGATTAAAGAATTCTCCATCAATTGGGAAACAAAGGATCAGCATTCTGGGTCTAGAGAGTTGCTTCAAGGATGTCATACTGCACTTTCTGTAGCTATCCTTAAGTTATAGACTACTGATAAAGCATACCACACATTTAACTAGGATAAAGATGATAAATAACATTACATTTCTGGGGGAAGGACAAGGTGGGATCATAAAAGATTTTCTAGTAGAGACACACCTGACTTAATGGGAGATCAATGAGAAGTAACCCAGCCTACATCATAACAGGGTGGCTAGAACAGAATGCAAAATGGTACACAGGGCCGGAAAAGACCTAGTCTTGTGGCAGAAATGTCTAATTCCCTCTTAATACTCATTCACTCCTTTTTTAATGACAATATAAACACCAGTTGTTAGCTAGGCAAGTGGAATAAAGACAACAATTTCCAGCATCTTATCACCTAGGTATCACCATGTAATTAAGTTCTGGCCAGTGGGACATGAGATGTGAGTTAAAAGACAGATTCTTAAAGGGAAAGGATGTGCTCCTTCTTCCACTTTTCCTCCCTCCTTCTGTTTGAGCTGTGGTTGTGATAGCTGGGATTCCACCATCAGGACAGGAGGGTTTGTAGATAATTCTCCATGGGGTTTCACATTACCACACGTTTTCCAAGTGAAAAGTACTGGCCACTTTTTTTTTTCCCACACTATCTTTTCAAGGATATTTGTAAATCGAACAGCTTTGGAAGATAGAGATAGTGTGTTTCTTTGGGGCAGAGAGCAGCTCTATACATTGATTAGAATAGTAGAGATAGTATCTCCCTTCAGAGCAATGATTGGGCAGGTTTGCTGGCAGTCCCTTTAAGGGCTAGCAGTTCCTAAACTCCGGGATTTGGGGAACAAGGAGAACCAATGTGAATGTGGTGCTCATTGCGCCGAGTGTGCTGTGAGAAAGTCATTTCTCTCTAATTCAGGAGTCTTGTGTCTTCTACCAGCATCTACGAGAATGTGACAGGCTCGTTTGTTAGCTTTCAGTTAAGGTACAATTTCAGGCTCTTTGCAGTTCTTGATAAAAGGTCTTACCCAACAGATGATAGGTCAAAAGTGGGAAGCAGCCTGGGTCTACCCGCAAAGCTACTTTACTTCAGCCATACCTCAACTAATACAGAATTTATTTCCTCCAATTCCTATATTGTATCTACAGGCATACCTCAAAGACATTGCAGGTTTGATTCCAGACCACCACAATAAAGTGTATGTTGCACAATAAAGCGTATATTGCAATAAAGGAAATCACACACATTTTTTTGGTTTCCCAGTCCATATAAAAGTAATGTTTACACTATACTGCAGTTTATTGTGTGCAATAGCATTATGTCTAAAGAAACAATCTATATACCTTAATTAAAAAATACTTTATTGCTAAAAAATGCTAACCATCCTCTGACAATGCAGATTTACCACAACCTTCAATCTGTTAAAAAAAAAAAAGCAATATCTGCAAAATGCAATAAGGTGAAGCACACTAAAATGCAATAAATACATAAATTCATGCATAAATTAAATGAGGTATGGGACCTGCACTAGAATATAAACTATGTGACGCTAACTTAGCTGGGCACCTGGCATCTCCATCTCAAAACACAAAGACCTGGTTGCTGAACTTTTTAAGTAAAATTTGTCTATAAGCTGAATAAACATGTAAGTTAGAGAAAGTAGGAGGGAAGACTCAAATTCATTCTCAGCAAAATTTTAGAAGAGTTTACTTAAGTCAGGGGTATCTCTGATCTCTTGCCAGTTTTTCGCATGCCTGGGATATATATACTGGTCAATGTTCACAGCAAACTGATCTTTGACACTGATGTCTCCTAAGAATTGTATTTTTCTGTCCTCTTCTCATTGCCTCTGAATGAAATCCCAACTTCATAGCGTGGCATACAATCCCTTTCATTTTTAGTCCAACCTTTTCATCCTACGAGCTATATCTTCTTTTCCCTCTTTCACCACCACCCATTCCATCACATTGACATACCTGCCACTCTCTATTTGTCACCCGCTGTGACCTTTCACGCCCCTTGTCTTCACACATAACACTTTCCCTGTATGTAACGCTTTCCCCTATTTCATCTTACAAATTCCTACTCATCTTTCAACTCTAAGTGAAAATGTCATGTTTCCTTTCTCTCAATGAAACTGTCAGCTGTCACTTCTTATGTTATCAGTGCATTTACTTCTAGCATCAGATTCTCCTCTGCTTTTCAGAATCTCAACATCTAATCTGTCTTTGCAGCAAAGCAAAGCAGGGAACCAGTCTAAGCTATGAGTAGATAGATTGTGAGGGGACATCTGAATAACTGTCCTTGGATAATTGTCCATGGTGTTTTGCGTGTATGTGGTAGCATTTATTCTAACTGCAAAATCTTTGCAAGTATCGAAATATATTTGTTGGTTTGAATAATGGTTCCATAAAAAAGTTCAAAAGGACACTATTATCTCCTTTACACAGATACAATTTTCTCATTTCCTTTTCAAAGCTTTTTTTTTGAGGAAAAATGTAATGTATTTACTCTTTCCAACTAATTTTGCCCGAGTATTAATAATGTATATTATGCTATCAAAAATGTAGTAATTTTATTGTTAATCTATCGATTATATAATCCTATGAAGAACATTAAAAGGGATATCTATCAAATGAAATAAAACACTGATAACCTAATTTAAAATAAAACAATAGCTACCATATACCAAGTGTTTATTTTACAAAAGAAACTGTTGGGTAAATTTGTCATTTTAATCAACTTATTAAATACGTTTCTTTTGTATAAACTCTTGTGTTACTGAGTTTTATTAAGGGAGGGTTCACACAAAAGAGACTGAATGAATTGTGGTTTATAATATATGTAATTATATTAAGAAGTCAATGATGTTGTAACTTGTGAACTTTACAGGAACAGTTTATTTCCAAATAAAAAGCTATAGTAATAAGCTCAATATTTGATTTCTATAATGTGGGTAATATGTTTCCTTAATTATCACTACTTTTAAAACACATTTAGCTATATATTTGTATATGTTAGCATTATTTAATACTTTCAAAAAAAGTGTGACCAATTATTGCATAGAAATATTTCAGTATCAGCAATGCTGGATTCAGATAAATCAATAGTGTAATTTGTCCCTATAAATAGAGCAGCTTGAAGTCAATCATTTAAAACAATAGAAAAAATGAGAGTGGTACTTCTCTTGTATACAAATTACATACCAGAGACTGTATTAGGTGCCCTGCATGAAGATATTTACCCAATAAGTAAAATCTCTACAAAAAATAAATTTAGTTAGGTTTTAATTAATCATACCCCAATATTATAACATACTTCTTTTGAATAAATCTCCAATTTAAATGAAACAGAAATAAATAGATTTCAAATTTCATGAATTATTTAGGATGATAAAAACTTCTGAGTGAATAATCATTTCACTTCTGGGTGCTTTTCCAAGCTAAATTGTCCAATACTTTTAATCACTCCTATTGGTTAATTTCAACATCTTGCAAGATTGAGAGCCAGCAGACAAATTCATGAGTAATCAAGCAAAGAGGCATCGGATCCAAAAAGGGAACACTTGGACAATCAGAAACATTTTATCATGGCAGGCATTAAGAAAAACATAAACAGCCTAAAAAAAAAATCTCCAGGATTTGAAATCAATTTAAACATCATAATTAAGACTTATTAAAGGCTATTAGAGGATGAATTTTAAAATCTGGGACCTAAACTATTTTACATGCTAAGTAATAATGTCTCTCTGTGCATTTACTTAGAGGCTGAAAAGTATAAGATTAAGTCTGTTTACCGATCTATTATGTCCACTAATAAAACAAAAATTTCACAACATCTGACCTTATTAAAACATAGGCAAATCCTAACACTCCTCTCCCTACACTCTTCTCATGGCTTCCTGTTCCACTTAAGGTAAGTGTCTACATTTCCTTTAGACATTAGATGAATGTGTAAACACCTTCATGAGGTCCATCCTGGGGCGGTCCCCACACATCACCTCATCTGCCCCCGACCCCACCCACCACTGTTCTGTTCCTGCCGCTTTGACATCCTGGCTGCTCCTGGAACATTGTACTCACCTGTTCACTTTACCTTGAATTTTCTTCCCCCAGATATTTCTGAACTCACTTCCAACCACTACTACCTTCTTCAAGGTTTTCAGCAAACATCATCTTCTCAGCGAGACTTTTCCTGATGGTGTATTTTAAATTGTAACCACAATTTTTACTCCCACCGGCTGCATTCCTGACCCCACTTCCCAGCTCTGTCTATGTCTACAGCCCTTAATAGTATATAATGCATGTGTTTATTGCATAAATTATGTCTATAGCTTTCCCTGGTAGAACTGAGGGTAGGGAATTTTTTTTCCTTCTTTTTTCATGGATATATTCACAAAAATTTGCATAGTGTGTGACATATACAAGGCATTCAAATATATGTGTTGAATAAGTGAGTAAATTCAACTCTATACCTTACTGTGATGCAATCTTCATGACTGATCAAATAGGCAAGAACTATTTTATTAGAAATAGATAATGTATTTCTCTTTTTTTAAGTACAGTTCATGTCGCAGTATTTATTTTCCTGAATTCTTGCCAGACTTCATAATGAAATAGCAAAATAAGTGGATCAAATAGGTTTCAGCAATATTCAATCGGCTAACATCATTGTGCCCTTTTTCCCTTTAAGTCTTGTCCATCCAGGTAACTCATTAGCTATAGCATAAGCATCCAATAAGAAAGCTGGGGTTTTCACAATACGTGTTTAGATTATTCCATCTATTTAGTGTTCCAAGCTGTGAGTACAGAACACGAGAAGTAGGCATGATTTACATATTGGCTAATCAATTACTGATCAACAAGTATGATACTCAGTTTTCTTCTAATTATGGACATTTTCAAGAAAAATTGAAGACAAATGTATTTTATTCTTTTTAAAAATAGATATTCCTCAATGTTTATTAATATATTTAAGTGACAATTTTTTAATGCAGAAAGCAGTTTGTCTATCTAACATTCTAGAAATAATAGCAATTAGAAAATTACAGTTGTTTTAATTTCATCTAATATAGGTCATACTAGAATTATGGGAATTCCAGTCATATAAAATTACTTACAGAGAACCTCTAACAGAAATTTTCATGTGACACACTATGTTTTTGACACATTTGAGGCTCATGCTATGATTGAAAATTTATTTTCCAAGGACTTTTCCTTTTTGACATTGTCATGCAGACGCTGGTATGAAATCATGTTTTTCCAATTGTGTTTTCAGGTTGTATTCAGTTGGAGGTCGTGATGGAAGTTCCTGTTTGAGTTCAATGGAATACTACGATCCTCATACAAATAAGTGGAACATGTGTGCTCCCATGTGTAAGAGGAGAGGGGGTGTTGGAGTGGCCACGTGTGATGGTTTTCTTTATGCAGTGGGAGGTCACGACGCCCCTGCTTCAAACCACTGTTCTCGGCTACTGGATTACGTAGAAAGGTAAGACTCCAAGGCACAGTTATAGTGAAAGAGACAATGTGATAACATGGATACCTAATGCAAGTACTTATAAAATCTGCATAATATAGGACAGTAAATCCAGCTTCTAGAGCTGCTTTTGTAGTCTCTCTCTCTCTCTCTCTCACTTGCTCACACATGCACACACACACACACACAAACTATTTTCTTTCTTCTCTTATTTTTTCTCCCTCCCTCTCCCTCTCTCCTTCCTTCCTTCCATCTTCCATTCCTTCCTTTCTTTTCAACTAATATTTATTTAAAGTTCTAAATAAGTAATTTTAAATATTAAAAAAATAAAGTTCTACAATTTTTCCAATGATCCTAAAATAATATTTAAATTCTTCATTAATATGCTTCAAAAGGTCTATTAGAATAGCTTTAAGTAATTTTTAAAATTGATGAATGTTCATTAATTTAAAAAAAATTGAATATTTTATTTATCTGTTCTATTCATCCCGTCTTGTTGGTTCTGCCACTCTCTTCAAATTCTTAAAGGTGAATTATGAACTTTGTTTTACATCGTACCTTTCTTAATGTAAGTGACTTATTTGAACTATATTTCCTGTAATCCTGGTGTATAAAAGAAATATAGATCCTCTTTTAGCTTTTCCTAAAAATTGCAGGTGCACAGATGTTGGAGTGAAAGGGCACCTTGGATTCAGACTCTGTCCGAAATCCCAGACACTTCCTGGCATGGTTATAGCTGAGTTCTCTTTAATGGCTGTGCATCACTGTATTAGGTGCAGGAAGGATTAGAAAGTTAGAGAAACTTAGGGTGATATTGCCTATTACATAAGGATACATGCTGATATATAAGGAAGTGAAATTAAGGAATATTGAGGTTAATTTTTTTATCAGCTAGGATAGGATAACTAATTCTACTGTAATGAATAACTTCAGAATGCTCAGTGGTTTAACACCATAATGCTCTTTTTTTTCATTCATGCTACATGTCCATGCCAGCTCCATGATACTGCTATTCTGGTGCCCAGAATGACATTTAAGCTAAAATATGAGCACTGCTGGTCTCCATCAGGAGGGAAAAGCCAGAGAGCAGTACACTACATTGTTCATGCATTATTGAAGATTCAACCTTCAAGTAATACAATTATCCTTTGCCTGAGCTTTGATGACAGCTCAGTCACATGACCACACAAGACTTCTTGAGGGTGAGATGACCGTGTCTGAACATGGACCTGGGAGAAGGACAAGAAATATTTGGTGGATCACACTGAGGACAATGATAATCTTCCTTTTAATTAAGAAAACTAAATCCTTTATATTCATGATTGTTAGTGGAATAGTTAGTGGGTGAAAAGTGCTCTCTCATTTAAGATATTTTCCTTTGGTTATCTGAGTATTTTTAGTGAGAATAAGGCCACTGGAAAGAAATAGCTTTTGGTGAACAGGGTCTGTTTGAACTCTGAGCCACTTCTTGGATAAAATACATATTTAGTGATATTGCTACTCCATGAAATGGGCTGTGGACTTAACAGTTGTGTATATAGAGAACTTGAAATTAAGTTCACCCCGGTTTCACTTTAACATTCTCTTGTCCAGTGAAATTAGGAACTACAGGTGTCACAGTGAAGACAGAGGTCAGAGTCCAAATTCATAGATGTATACTGTTACATACACAAATGTGCGACCGTTTATTTAATAAATACTGCTAATAGACTGGCAGGTTATTCACATCTTCTTCTGCTAAATTCTTGGGAAAAATGACAAAGAAGATGAATATGATGAGGCTGCTACTTTCACAGCAAATATCGTATATAACCACCACTAATAAAATGATATTTCATGCACATATTTTCTTGTTGTCTAATGTATTCAAATGTTGTTTGTGAACAGAGGCATACATAATTCAGTCTAAGAATACATTTAGGATGCAAAGTTATATTTAAAGAAGCATAGCTATTTAAAGTTATGGGAGTGCAGTGGGTATGAACAGCTTAAGTAATGCAGACTCACACAGCATCTTCATGATTCTTATCCGAGCTCATACCAAGTGTCAGATTAAAAGCATTTCTGTGCTTTCTATAAGATATATTCTATATTGATAATTTCACATGTAAATCATCAATGAATCAAGGTACATAATGGTACCCTTGTAGAGTTACTTTGCACATATAATGCAAGGAGTGTTTCTAGTATATAGGCAAACAAATCATTAGGAATAGCAAATAGTGTGCAATGCTATGTTTTCTAGAAAGATAGATAAACAAGTTGATAGGCAAATGTTATTATAGGATGATGACTTCCTAAGGAAGTATAAAGATATTGTAAATGGTAGTGTTAAGTACAGTTATATAACATCTATCCAGAATTGTAGAGTTAGGCTTCCTTAAATGCAAGGAACATTAGTACCTCAACTCAGAGCAGATAAGAAAGCAGGGACTGAGTAAGAATAGGAAGTTTAGAAGAGTTGATGGAACAGTAAAAACTAATTTGGTAGCCAAGTCTCACTCTAGTGACAGTGTCTTTAGTGGACAAAAATCAGTGTCCAAAAATGCAGTAAATTCTAGCAAAATTTAGATCCAGAAGGTACAATTTGAAAAATTACTTTCATCCATCTGTTTACTCATTCAATAAACATTATATTGTGTGTATTTTTCATGATATTAAATAGAGTTTAAAATGTATTAGAAAAAAAGAGATAAATACATAATTAGAATTTAAGATTATAAACATAGCTGGAAACTAGGCAATGAATCAACAAATATGCTCAAAGGCATCAGTACCACTGGTAGCTCATAAGAGATCAGGACCATCTTTGTCCTTGAATCTGCAACCCAGTAATGAGATCTGATATGAAAGGGATGTCAAGATAATAAGAATCCCCTAAGTCTGCCTTTGTGATATCCGCTCTTGCTTTCCCTCTGTAGTACCCAGAGGATTCTTTTCATAATGCAGATTTGAACAATGGAGTTTTCCTTTGTACTAATCATCAACATTATAATAAAAAATTATTTGTCTTACATCAATTTTTCCACTAAACTAGGTTCGATGTGCTTGCCAAAATTATCTTGCATATGCCTGTATTCCTCCATTTGGCACAATTCCTGGCACTGAGTAAGTGCTCAACAAGCATTAATTGAATCAGCCAGACACTAAGGAAAACAGGCCTCGACTTTCTCACAACAAAAAACATCGTGACGTATACTGTGAATAGGTAGTCAGATATTATGGAGCGAGATAGATGGATTGATGATGATAGGTAGATAGATAGATAGATAGATAGATAGATAGATAGATAGACAGACAGACAGATAGATTTTTAAAAGGGATGGGTGAATATTTGGATGGACTAATGGAAAGATAGATAAATTTTGATTTGTTATTTCTCTATTTGCATCATAGGCTGAGTATTACTGATTTATGTAGATTGTAGGCATATATTTAATTTTCAAGACAGAAAATTTTTGGTGAAGCCTAAAGTATTAAGCAACTATTCATATATTAGTTAAAAATTCTTTTACTATATCTCATTACCCAAACTCTATTAACAACTATCATAATTTTTCATATACTACTTACAATAGAACAATAGACAACTTTTGTTCAAAGTCTACCAAAATCTACCCCATTCATAACAGAAAAAATCATCTAAAATAATAGTTAGTTAAATACTAACAATAATGTTTAACCTACTACTATCAAGATATGACTCTATTTTTATCCTCTTTAGATCTTTGTTAAAAATGAAATCATTTAAGTGAAGATTTGCTGTCAGACAGGGATAAATACATTTTTCACTTAAATACTTTTAAATTGTCATAAAGATTAATATATAAGGCAAAAATGGAATTTTAGATTCTTTCATTTCTCTTAATTTCTCATTTCATCCCTGTGGTTTAGACGTAATCCAAGAATTTCTAAACACTGAAGAGAGATGATAAGGGAGAGACAGACTTTTTATTTAAACTATGGATGCTTCTCTTTGGCTTTATGTAGTCTATCCCTACATTAATTCATGTTTTTGACATATGTAAGATCCTAAATTTTCTACAAAAATATAATTGTTTGAATTGTTTAAAATTAAAATGTTAGATAAGGAGCTTTTGCATTTTCTAGTAAGATACCATATTTTTCTTCTTTTTAAGATCTCATTGTTAGAACCAACCAAATGAATGTAGCAGGAAAAGACTAACCAGCTTGTTGTCACTGTTTTTCTATTTTTGTGCATGCATAATCTGTTATGTATTTGATAATAAATTGTGTTCAAGTTTCTGGTAGACATATATACAAAAGACAGAGATTCTATGATAGCCTGTGTAGGTAGGGGCCATGTTTTATATGTAGATGCAATGACTGCTGACTGATATGATAGTCATTATAGCCTATATTTGCCATTCGGTATCTGCCTCAATGGCTAATGAGTCAAGTGTTGTCTTTGAGGTGGTCAGCTGGACACACAGAATGAGAGAATAATCTATTGTTCTCAGATATTCTGCCTGGAAGGCTGGCATCATGGTAATTCATCTGCATGCTTTGAACGAAGGAAAACAATTCTGTGGAAGGTAGATGTAGATGAAAAGATGAAACCTACGATGTCTTATGTAGGTGGAAGAATATCAACCCTGGTAAAATTCATTTTCATGATGAGAGAGCTATTTGAAAAGACACAGTTTTTTTTTAAACACCTTTATTGTGGTATGAATCCAGTACAATAAACTACGCATATTTCAGATATACAATTTGATGAATTTTGATAGATATATGCACCCATGAAACCACCACCACAATCATGATAGCTAACATTTCCATCACTCCCCAAGAGGTGCAATTTTCAAACTCTCAATTTATCCTTTCCCACCCCCTTTATCTCCTGGTAACCATAGGTTTGTTCCCTATGTCTGTGAGTCTGTTTCTGTTTTGTAGTAAGTTAATTTGTGTCCCCTTTTTTTTGGTTCCACATATAAGTGATACCATATGGCATTTTTCTTTCTCTTTACTTCACTGAGACACAATCTGGGCTCACAGCACTTGGAGTAGTTTCTGTTATAGAAAAAGTGTTATAGAGAAAGTGATGACATAAAGAATCTATTTCTCCTTAGTTTTGAACTGTTTTGAGGTATTTATTTTAAAAGTGAATTTAGATCTGAATTTAGCATTCAGATCTTCTGGGTATGCTCCATGTTCTGTTGGTTGACAATGGTTTAAATAGTTTTCAAAGCTCTGATGAGGAAACTACATTTGAGAGGAGTCACAGACTTGCTTAGCTGGTCCTAACTTTCTCTGGTTCTTTTAACAACTCTTTTCTCCTCCCTTCAACCTTGAAGAGTAGGTAGAAGAGAACACGACCTAAGTCAAAATGGAATTTTCCATCCACCTTCATTGAAAAGTGGAAAACAAATTAACTCTTTAAAACATTCCTGTATTAAAAAAGCAAAGAATATTGAAAAGGGGAGCAGAAATCTAGTTATATTTCCCTTTAAATATTTTAAGATACATTTTGATCTGCAAATTACAGAAATAACAATGCTTGAAAAATGAATGGTACCTCCAAAACTTCAATGAGGATTTTCAATCAGAAACTAACTTTTGTTCTGTGACTATCGTATGCCTTTAGCAAGTTTTCATTTTACAGCCAATTTTAGCCACTGTATCTTGGCGCGTCTCTTGCCTGAAAGCTATAAACTTTAATAGAGTCCCTGATACAGAGCTCACATTCTGACCATGAAGGCCAAGGTGAGGTGTAGGAAAGGCTGACAGCCTAAATACGAAAAGACAACACCTCCCCATCTGCTTTTTCTTCTTCTTCTTTTTTTTTTTTTAATAAACTGGCAACCTGAGGCAAAAAATAATGCTTAGAACAAAATTTTCTCAAAATGTGAACTGACAGTGATAGAGTTCCCTGGTAGTAATCGTTTGGAAAATGCTTATACATCTGTGGCTCCTCTTGTCAGCTGAACAAAGGCTGTTTATTTCATTGGAGGGGGTAACAATTATGTGTATCCCCAGGTTGAGATGTGAATCCATGGAGTTCTAAATACAGAAAAATCAACTTAGATTCATTCATTAATATCCAAACAAGGATAAATATTACTGGATAATTTTTAATTTCTCTGGATACTTCCTGAATATCTGGGATAGAGTGTGTGTTGGGGAATGGGGTGGGGTTTGGACTCAGTTTTGGTTTATTTTGTTTTGTTTGGGTTTTCTTTTCTCATAGTATATATGTTTAAATATTATCACCATTGCCAGGTATGAATTGAAAGATTGTTATTAAGCACATGAAATATGTTCCCTACTGCTGAAAACAGGTATGCCTATTTCAAAGATTTGGATTTTCTAGGAGAATGCACTAGATTTTTTAAAATTCTCTTCAGGAATTTTGTAAAATATGAAGAGAATGATCTCTGTTTCTAAATGTAGGATATTATTTCTAAAGGTGTGCCTAAATACAGGACATAGTAGCATTTTCTTATTTTCCCCTAGAATATGAATGTATGAGATTTCTTCATTATCTGAATTTCACTTAAAATTTCAGGTTTCAGAAATGCATTTATTTTGCCTAGTGCACTAGTGTTGGCTGTTTTCTCAGTTCCTTTGCCTTTTTTGCAATGATAAACAAAGTCTGCTTTGTAGACAGTAGTTGAAAAAAAATTCTATAGAGCTGAACAATTAAATGGGGACTGAAAAATGACTTCAGCAAAAGCTGTTTAAGTGAAGTGATTGTGACAAAAGGCAGACTGGTTTCTATTGAAGAGCGAATTAAGAATATTCACTTTTCACTGAAATTAAGGTGTCTTATATATTATTCCTTTTAAAGTTTCCTGAGGAAAAAGTAAACAAATACAAAAACTCCCCTGTACATGTTATCCAGCAGCCAGCACCAGATTATCTTCTTTGCTACATTCATTCTCCTTCTCCGCCTTTTTTCCCTCTGAAATACTTTAAAGAAATTCTTAAACACGTCATTTTAGGTCAAAATATTTCTGAATTCACCCCAGAAACAAAAAATGAAAAATGAACAAGATTTTACTTTTTCAAGGTAATCAGAATGTCATTCTTACAACTAATAAAAATTTCAATAGTTTCTTATTAAAATCTGATTCCCAAAATCAAAATTTCCAAAATGTCTTAAACATCTTTTAATAGTGGTTTATGAATTGGGGTCCAAGTAAGTTCTGCTCACTTTATTTTGTTATATTTTTAAGTCACATTTAATTTAGAACAGCTACTTCTTCGTAGCTATTCATTTGTTATTCCTGGTTTTATTTTTGCTTTTATGTTGCTATTTGATTCCTTGTGGTGTCATTTCTTTTCTCCTCTTTCCTTTTTTGTCCTTTTTTTATATGTTTACATATTTCAAAATGTTCATGGTGGAAATTTAAATATTTTAAAGAAGATTTGGGTGGCATATTTTGTGTGTTTGTGTTTGTGTCTATGTACACCTGTGTCTATTGTGATGTTTCACATTTGTTAATTACACCATGTAAAGTTACTTTTTTATTTGCTTGGCAGCCTATGCTTTAAGGTGGTCCTGGTTTTGCAGGCATTCAACCAATCTCTCATTTCACATGTATCATTTGGGCTGTCAAAACTCCTTCAATCATGATCTATAAATGCATGTAACGTCTTGGGTAAAATATTATGTGTGAAATATAAATTCCAGATCTCTGGGGTACCTCTAGTCATTTATTTTGTAACAATCTTCTTCATTTTCGATAAAGTATAGGTGGGTTCTTTGACTTGTTTATGTTTGTTTCTTTCTTGGTTTTAGGAGTCTGTGGGTTAAACGTTTCACTTGGTGAGAAATAAACCTAGAGTAAAAAGACTCAGAATATATTTGCTGTGCTTGTGAAAAAAAAAAAAACGTTTTATCCAGTCTTCTTTTATATTTACTTAACTGGGTTCTTACTAGATGTCTTGTTTTTGTATCCAAACCTGAAGTTGCAAATTAAAGGCAAAGGGGTTGTTTAATCATTCATTCTTAGCTGAAGTAAAGCACACTCACCAAGGAATGCTTTGAATTTTTGCCATGCAACATGTAAAATATCTGTATGTAAGGTATAGTAATCAGACTTTCTGAAAATTTAATTATTTTAGTTAAAATTCAATAATAATAATTCTTCTTCAATCTGTTTTTTCAATTGAAGTGTAGTTGATTTACAATGTTTGTTTCAGGTGTACAGCAAAGTGATTCAGTTTTATATGTGTGTGTGCATATATGTATTATATAGATGTTTTCAGATTCTTTTCCATTACATATCATTACAAGAAATTGAATAGAGTTCCCTGTGCTATAAAGTACGTCCTTATTGTTTATCTATTTTATATATAGTGGTATGTATCTGTTAATCCTGAACTCCTAATTTATCCCTTCCCCCAACCCCTTCCATCTCTTGATTTACTAATCTCTCCCTTGCTATAAGTCCTGAGTAACTGTCACTTAAATATAGTTCTGTTCATGTTGTAGTTATTTCCCCAAGTTTCAAAGGCTCCCTATTTTCATATTGAATAAGCACAAAATACCTTCTTACTCTGAGCATCAAGCTATCTGTAATTTGATCAAAACCCACCATTTTAGGCACTATTCCTTCTTATACTCTTGAAATCAACCACACTGCTCACCTGCTTTCCTAAAAGCTGGCAGTGTATTTTCATTAATACTTGCGTTCTTTTGTAGAAATTTCTCATTTCTCTCTAACAAATTTAAGACAGACTTTCAAACCTGATCTAAAGGAGACTGAAGTATTCCACAATTCTCCCAGCTTTTTAACAATTACTTCTATTGTATTACTATAGCACTTTGCTTGTATCTGTTTTAAAGAACCCCATTCTACTGTGGAAAATAGTTATTTACATATTTGACTTTCTTGTGGAAAGAAACCATGGTATTCATTTTTGTCAAATGACTCTGCCTCCATCTTATTAAGAGTCTAGGTATATTTTTTAAGTACCTTAATCTATAGAAAGCCAGACATTTGGATATTGCCTCTTGAACACCTGCTTGAAAAATTGAAGTTTGTTTCTTTATTTTTAGCGGAGGTGCTGGGGATTGAACCCAGGACCTCATGATTGCTAAGTATGTGCTCTACCACTGAGCTATACTCACCCCCTCAAGTGATTGAATTTTTGGAAAAAAAACTTGTTTTCTTTTTCATGGCTTGCTTTGAAAGAGCATCATTCATACAGTAAAAATTGAATGTGATTAGAATATATTATGTCCTCTTATCCTTACATTTTAGATATGATCCCAAAACAGACACATGGACCATGGTGGCTCCTTTGAGTATGCCCAGAGATGCTGTTGGAGTCTGTCTCCTTGGTGACAGATTATATGCCGTTGGTGGCTACGATGGACAGACATACCTCAACACTATGGAATCCTATGATCCACAGACTAATGAATGGACACAGGTAAAACTGATGCCAGCAGAACTTCCTTCACATATAAGAATTTATTTCATTTATTTTTTTTTTAGAAGAGAAGGGTACATATAGCTATCTATCTAGTCAAATTACTATGAATTCAAGCTGATTGATTTTGTCCATTTTCATGTTCATTTTGTAAAAAGTTCATTAAATCCCATGTTTTTGTGTACTTTCCTATTATGTATCCTATATTTTAATAAAATTTGTATTAAAAAGTGGCATTTTTCTTTAGTGGGATTTCCACTTTATCATAAGTAATAACAAGGGACAAGAACTGAATTTTAATTAGCTGAAACAAGAAATTAAAGTAGAGTTCATTCACAAAACCCTGACTTAAAAATATTTGGCTTTAAAGATAACAGAAATAAGAGGATGGAAGACTGAAGAAATCCACTTCCTGCCTTCCATTTTTGCTTGACTATCTTTGTTAGGTCTATTGGTACTTTGAGTCAAAAAAAAAAAAGGGCTATGAATGGTCCCTCGTATAAAGCGTTCACTACTGTACAAACACTCTGGCCATGAAGATAGAGTGAAGTAATTGGCTGATCTTAAATTATTCCTAGAATATATAGTGCAGTTAGAGACTCAGCATCCTGCCGGAGTAGAGCAGCTCCCAATCTGGTCACAAAACCTGAGGATTTGTGTTGGGATGTGTGTGAGTGCTGGGGAAAGACGCAGGTGGGGCAGCTTAATTATGGTGGAAAACATCATATGCTGTTTACCTACTATACCTTGCTCTTAATGAAGGGAATGAATATATTTTCAGATTTGTGTCCTTATAGTCAATTTCTCCCTGGTTTCCTTCTTTTTTTTCCAAATCTCTCAATATTCCTTATTTCTATATTTTATCAGAAACTTAAAAGATACTATTTAAACAAACAAACCCTTTCCATCAACAGATGTAGTTAAATTTCCAAGTCTAATTTAGTTGAAACAGAATAATACCCCCACTTCCACATACTCCTTTGTGTGGAGAGGGCTCTAGTTTTAGTCATAGAAATTGACTAAAATTTATCTGAGGCACATGAACATTGATTGAAGCAAATTCCTTTTAAAGATTCTTACTTTTATTTTACTATTATTTTTAAAATTTATTTTTATTCACTTATTTTTAAAATTTTGTTGACAGACAGGCACTCTACCACTGAGCTATACTCTCCCTCATTTCTTACTTTTAAATAGACATAACTTCTTTAATTGTGATGGGTTTGATGAAATGTGTTCAGCCACTATATTAAATAGATTGACTTTAAAGTATGAAACCAAATTCCTAATGTCCAGGATAAGGTACCTGCCTTACAAATCTTACTCTTCCCTAAGGGAAAGTTCTTTGATTCCAATGAAGATAAATGAATTTGGCTAAGGAGGAAGAACAAAGGTAGAATGGAGGAAAAACATGAAGTATGTTCAGAACTAAGTCTTGTGATTTTCCATGTTTTACTTTAACTGTGAGAGAATCATGCCTTATCCAAAGAGCAGCAAATATAAAATAAGCTATAATTATTGCATTGAAATTTTAGAGGATATAGTTTAACTTCTTACCTTTCTGAGTCTCTAGTGTTTACAAAGGAAACACAGCACAAATTAATGATTATCGATTTGCTAAGAAATGTATGACTTCAATGAAATATATATTAAATGTACTACTTTTACAAATGAACATTAAATAAAAGAAGTTTATGGGCACATAAATGATATATAATATATTCATTACATATTTATAGTAATGAGCCATTATACTTATCATTCCTTTAAAATTGAAATCAAAATAATGTATGTAGTAATTACAGGTAAAAGCCTCCTGAAAACCATTTTCCCTCCTCTGTATTTCATTACACTCTTTTGGGTCATTAGTATTTTACAAACAGCAAAGTGGTATTTAAAATGTTTTATAACAACTTTATTTTAGTACAATAAACATTAATTTTAAAGCTCTTAAATTACTTTAATATTTTACATCCATATCTTTCCATTATTTATATTATTAAGACTCTCAAGGGACCATCAGCAAACCCACGCAGAATCCCTTTGAAAATTTTCAGGATTCCAGGCCCTAGAGAAAATTCCTGTATTTGCTAGATAACGCCTGCCCTTTCCCTCCGTTTACTGCATAAATGGGCAAAATCAGTTGGTTATTCCATTTATCATTGGCATGTCCAAAGGGCTAAGCATTATAATAAACAAGCAAACTATGTTAAAATATCCAATGATGTATATTTGGAGAACACCCTAAGCTAGCTAGAATTGGAAATACTGGAAATAGATTAGGGAGCATTTGCTAGAATCACATCTTACATGGTTTTATGGATAACACACACCTGCTTGTGTGCAAGCATGTTTGTATTTTGTGTGTGTGTATGTGTGTGTGTGTGTGTGTGCATTTGTGTTTTAAGTAAATTTGACTGTCATTTTACTTTGGGTTTATTTCTTGAATTTTATTTGAAAAAATAATATGTGTGCTTCAGGACATAAAAAGGAAAGTTTTATTACCTTTCCCCTAGCCTGGGCAAAATCCCCTCTTCATGTGTCCTTGGCACATTGTCAGGGTGCTGCCATGCTGTGTCCATCTGCAGCAGTGAAGAAACAAAGATAGTGTGTCATTGACTGTCACATCTCCAAAGACTGACATAGTTGCTGGCCTGGGGTGGGAGATATAGGAATGCTTCCTAGATAAACTTTGAATTACTGTTGAAACTCAGTTTACTCTGTTGTGCATGGATTTAATTTATTTGCACACAATAGATATACATAAAATACTTAGCATGAGTTCCAGGGAAGCCCTGCAAGATAGCTACATCCTCAGTTGCTTTTTTCTAATTGATTTCATGGCCAACTTTTCTAGGTTGTCATACTCAGGCTGAAAGGTATAACCCTGGAGAGAGAACAGGGCAGATTATTAAAATATATATATTAAATAAGGTAAAGTAAGACCAAAGGGGAAAAGGGGAAAAGCCTTCTAAAATATTTAAAATGTAGACTATATCAAATGCTTAAAATAGAATCATAAATTCTGGGGAGAGAAATACTTAACACATGATAGAACTTACGTTGGGTTGAGAAATCTTCCATCAGGAACTGAAGTGTAGAATAAGGCATGGCAAATGGGTAGGAGTTAAACAGATAAAAATGTGTGAGTGGTTTGGTTTAAGGAAAAGAAGTTTTAAAGAGCTGCAGAAAGGATAACAGATGTGATGTTTCATTGGGCAAGAAATAAAGTGGTGAGCAATGAGCTTGAAGAGATAAATCAGGTCTATATAATACAGGGCCAGAAACCATGTTATAAAATCTTGGCTTTACTATAAACCTAACGGAGAATGAATGAATGATTTTAAGCAGGGTAAGTAAATAACCAGAATTGTGTTTTAAAATGGTTGCACTTGATGGGATGTGAAAAAAGATTAGGAGAAAACAAGACCAGAGTCGGAAGTTTATTAGAACATATTTTACTAATCCACTTTAGGGGTGGAAAATTTTTCCTTTTTCCTTTCTAGCTTCTTCAGCTGATCTAATAATTAAATTGATGTAAAACAGATTCACAGGAGAAAAACAAATTTAATTTTGTATGTATGGAAATCTCATAAATATATGAGACTCGAAGAAGTGACCAAAGCAGAAAGCATTTATATTTTTAAAGAAAGACAAACCTACAGCCAGCATAATACTCAACAGTGAAAAACTCAAAAGCTTCCCACTAAAATCTGGGACAAGACAAGGATGCCCACTCTCACCACTCCTATTCAATATAGTCTTGGAAGTCCTAGCCACAGCAATCAGGCAATAAAAAGAAATAAAAGGAATCCAAATTGGAAAAGAAGAGTAAAAGTGTCACTATATATAGAAAACCCTAAAAGGTCCACACAAAACTACTAAAACTAATCAAAGAATTCAGCAAGGTAGCATGTTACAAGATTAACGTTAAAAAATCATTTACATTACTTTACACTAATGAGGAATCAACAGAAAAAGAAAGTAAAGAAACAATCCCCTTTAAAATAGCACCCAAAATAATAAAATGCCTAGGAATAAATCTAATCAAGGGGATGAAAGACTTATACATGGAAAACTATAAACCACTGATGAAGGAAATTAAAGAAGACTTAAAAAAATGGAAAGATAGCCCATGCTCCTGGATTGGAAGAATCAATATTGTTAAAAAGGTCATACTGCCCAAAGCAATCTACAGATTGAATGCAATCCCTATCAAATTACTCAGGCCATATTTCACAGAACTGGAACAAATCATAATAAAATGTATATGAAACCACAAAAGACCTAGAATTGCCAAAGCATTACTGAAGAAAAAGAAAGAGGCTGGAGGAATAATTCTCCCAGCCTTCAGACAATAGAGCTACAGTCATCAAGACAGCATGGTATTGGTACAAAAACAGACATATAGACCAATGCAACAGAATAGAGAGCCCAGAAATGAACCCACAAACTTTTGGTCAACTAAACTTCGACAAAGGAGGCAAGAATATATCACTTCTCTGCCTTTTGGCTAAGATCAAGTGTAGGAGGCAAGAATACACAATGTAATCAAGACAGTCTCTTCAGCAAATGGTGTTGGGAAAACTGGACAGCAGCATGTAAATAAATGAAGTTAGAACACTCCCTTACACCATATACAAAAATAAACACAAAATAGATCAAAGACTTAAATAAAAGACAAGATACAATAAACCTTCTAGAAGAAAACATAGGTAAAACATTATCTGACATACATCTCAGAAATGTTCTCCTAGGGCAGTCTACTCAAGCAATAGAAATAAAAGCAAGAATAAACAAATGAGACCTAATTAAACTTACAAGCTTCTGCACAGCAAAGGAAACCATAAGTAAAACATAACGACAACCTACAGAATGGAAGAAAATTTTTGCAAATGATGAAACTGACAAAGGCTTGATCTCCAGAATATATATGCAGTTCATACAACATAATAATAAAAAGAAAAGAATGCAATCCAAAAATGGGCAGAAGACCTAAACAAGGAATTCTTCAAGGAAGAAATACAAATGATCAATAGGCACATGAAAAAATGCTAATTATCAGAGAAATGCAAATCAAAACTACAATGAGGTATCACCTCACACCAGTCAGAATGGCCATCATTCAAAAATCCACAAATGACAAATACTGGAGAAGCTGTGGAGAAAAGGGAACCCTCCTTCACTGCTGGTGGGAATGCAGTTTGGTGCAGCCACTGTGGAAACAGTATGGAAATTCCTCAAAAGACTAGGAATAGACTTACCATATGACCCAGGAATCCCACTTCTGGGCATATATCCAGAAGGAACCTTGCTTCAAAAAGACACCTGCACCCCAGTGTTCATAGCAGAACTATTTACAATAGCCAAGACGTGGAACCAGCCTAAATGTCCATCAACAGATGACTGGATAAAGAAGATGTGATATATTTATACAATGGAATACTATTCAGCCATAAAAAATGACAACATAACACCATTTGCAGCAACATGGATGTCCCTGGAGAATGTCATTCTAAGTGGAGTAAGCCAGAAAGAGAAATAAAAATACCATATGAGATTGCTCATAAGAGGAATCTAAAAAAAGAAATAAAAGAACACAAATACAAAACAGAAACAGTCATAGACATAGAATACAAAATTGTGGTTGCCAAGGGGGATGTGAGTGAGAAGGGACAGACTGCGATTTTAAAATTTGTAGATAATGACAGGCATATGCAGAATAGATAAACAAGATTATACTGTATAGCACAGGGAAATATATACAAGATCTTGTAGCTCACAGTGAAAAAAAATGTGACAATGAATATATGTATGTTCATGTATAACTGAAAAATTGCGTTCTACACTGGAATTTGACACAACATGATAAAATGACTATAACTCAATAAAAAAAGTTAAAAAAAGAGCGAGTAAACTGTAAATAAATAAATAAATAAACGAAGAAACAAGAAATCCAGGAAGAATAAACAAGACACAGTGTTTTGGACTTGAGGTAGTAAATTGGTGAAAAACTAACAAAGTTTGCACAGCCTTCTTGGCCTTAAATTCCCTGTCTCTTGTGGTCAGGATGCTTTCCACCCTCTGGTGGAGAGAGGAGGGCATCATTTCACATGGGAGATTTATCCCCTGCTCTAAGGGGTCAAAGGAGGGTCATTGTGTCTCTCCTGCATCCCGTGTCTCCTGAGTACCTTTAATTCAAAATAATCAATATGCCAAAATAGCATGTCTTAGAGTGGCATATTCTGCTCCTCTTCACACTCAGGGTAGAACTCTAGCCTGAACAAGATTGAAGACAGTAAGAATGGGTGTAATTAAGTTGGTTGGAGAGATACTTATAGGACTTGATAATCATTCAGATGCCCAGTTGAGAGAAGTAGAGCTAAGGATCATGGATGTGCTGTAGTTTTCTGTCTTGAGTAACTGGGTAGGAAGTGGTGTCATTCACTGAAAAACAAAATACACACACACACACACATACACAAACTACAGAATATTACTAAGCCATAAAAAGAATGAAATAATACCAATTGCAGCAACATGATGGACCTGGAGATTACCATACAATGTGAAGCAAGTCAAAAAAAAGAAAGACAAATATTACATGATATAACTTAATATGTGGAGTCTAAAAGATAATATAAATATACTTATTTACAAAACAGAATAAGACTCACAGACACAGAAAACAAATGTATGATTACCAAGGAGGAGGAAGTGGAGAGATAAATTAAGAGTATGAGATTAACAGATACACATCACCATGTATAAAATAGATAAACAACAAGGATTTACTGTGGATCCCAAGAAACTATATTCAATATCTTGTAATAACCTGTAATGAAAAATAATTGAAAAAAGGAGTATATATACATATATATAACTGAATTGCTCTGTTATACACATGAAACTAACACAGTATCATAAATCAACTATATTTCAACTGAAAAAAAAACCAGAAATACAAAAGGAATAGTATATTTTTGGAAAAAAGAGCAGAGATTCTTTTTCAAACACACATATAAGCATTTATAGAGATATAGATGGAGATATAAAGTGAAAGTATTCACACTACATTTCATCTAGAAACAATGCGTAGTATTTTTCAGTATTGAATGAACATCAGTGTTTTGGGGAAGTATTTCAAAAATACAACTACCCAAGATTCATCCAATTTCTATTGAATGGTTGGGCTTGAACACACATACTTTGTAAAAGTTCCTTAGATAACTCTGATGTGAAACAATGCTTCAAAATCATTGGAAACTAAAAGAGAGACAATGGAAAGTGTGTGCATTTTGGAGTCAGAAATATTTCAGTTTGTAGACATTGATGTTATTGGATTGACATATTGTCTCTTGACACTCCATTCACACACCTGTCATATAGATGGGATTATGAAAGTGACTGTGGTGATCTATGAAAATTATTCTTAAACACAATATGCTACCAGTATATCACATGCCCCTTTCCACCTGTCATTTTGAGCAGTTTTCTATGAGAAAGACAGGAGATGTTACAGTAAATCAGCTCTTTAAAAAAATAATATATTAAATGAAAGGAATAAAAATAAAATCATATGGGTTTTTTTAACTTGCAAAGGGATGGCAGGTAACAATAACCACACTTAAAAGAACTAACAGATAATGAGATAATGGTGGTAATTTTCATATTTGGAGAGTGAGACCATGTCTTTTCTCAATCAGTAAGATAATGCATGTGATCTGAAGTTATTTTGCTTTTAGCTATTTTGTTTCTTACATTTTATTCACTTTCTTTACAGTTTGAAATAATATCCTGTAATTTCTAGTCTACCCTGATATTATTATGTGCATAAATTAGTCTTAGAAAACTGTAATAAAAATCATTGATATCAAAAAGCTCAAATTATCAAAATCTTGGCTTACCTCCATGGAATAAATTTTCACTACAAACTCTGTAAAATTATTGTTTTTAATATATTTCTAGCCAATTTCATATTCAGGATTATTAAAAATACCTCTGTTCTCATTTCAGTGACAGTCATAATGTGGAATTTTTTTAAGATAGGCCCTGTAGCAATTATAATTATAGCCTATTAATGACAAAATATTGAAGTTGCATCATTGTATGTCTCTGTTTACAGTGAATGAATGACACATTTAATTCAGTATAATGTCTGGGGAAATAACTTCACAGTGACTTCAGTGAGTGTGATGGCTATTTCATCTAAAACACATTCCAGCTCTCACTGTGAAATGCCACCAATGCACCCATTTACGCTCCAGAATAAATCTTTGCTGGAAATTTTTCTATAGTAGCCTTTATTTCACTAAAAATCATTAAAGAATTTATTACTTTTATTAAAAATTCCATAAATGATTGCGATTTTAAAATTTTTAGTATATGTACAAATTATTGCTGTTTTTGTAAACGCCATTTTCATGGTTTCCATTTTTATTGTACTGCTTGCGCCTAAATTGGGAAAAGATAAGCACTTTTATAGATGAGTTTTGTGCATATGAGTGTTTCAAATATACTCTAATTTGTGTATTTTTCTATGATAATAAAATTTTTCTCAAACTGTGTTTCATCTTTTCGACAGATGGCATCCTTGAATATCGGAAGGGCAGGTGCCTGTGTGGTAGTCATCAAGCAACCTTGACTTATTTTTATTTGAAGAGATTTTAATTGCTGGAGTGGTTATTTTTATATCAGAGGGCAAGAATGAGAACTTCCTGAGATGAAAACTCTTGAAGAACAAGGATTTTGGCAGATTTACCCACTGATGTCAAAAGAGGTAGAAGGTCAAATGGAATTATGGGAAACAAGAAAACATCAAACTTCTTTGGGAACATTATCTGGCCATGTATTAGTTAGTTCAGGGATGGTTGATTATTGGTAATTTGTTTGGTATTGTAGCATACAGTGACTAGAGTTACCAAAGTCTTAGTTTGTCTTGAGTAATTAAAAGGAGAGCCCGAGATTCGTGACATGGATAATTTCATAACTACAACACATTCAATTGTTTAACAGTCTGTGGCAATAGCCAAGAGGTTGCCAAGAATAGAAGACATGATGTTTCACCTGACAGAATCTGATTGATTTACTATTTTCCTAATCAGATGTGGTCATACCAGGAGGCAGAATGACATTTTATTAAAATAAACATGCTTCCTCCTCATTTTCCTTAACTACCAGGACAATTAGAGAAACAGATTCATGCTTGTCTCTTGCATTCAGAAAACAAACTGTCCTGCTTATCAAAGCTGCATATATCTTCCGAGAGGATGGTTGAATTTTAATGCAACTGTATTAGCAATTTGAAGCTGGCAAACACAAAAGATGGTTTTCATTAGGCTTGCCACATTGCTTTGCTTTTGAACACACTGAACCAAAGAATCAGTACAATTACAGGCTTTTGCCATATGAGTTCAGTGTAAGCATGGGAGCTAGTTATTCTGAATGTTAAATATATATCCATTGCATGTTGAAGTCCTTTAGAATTTTGTTCATGAAAAATATCTTAGAATTTTTAGAGAGACATCTATGACCCATTCATGTGGAGTGTTAATGATCATTGTTAGAAGGAAGGTAGGCTTCAGGTACTCATTCCCCACATGTCGAACTTGTTACATTGATATGCACATTATTTTATGCCAAATGTTTGTAACTGTTTAAAGCATAAAGTGGAAACATTACACAGTGCCCTTAATAGATTCATGTAAATTTTAAATACAGTGAATAAATAATAGAACATTTGCTTTTATCAGTGTATCTTTTTTCCATAAATTTTAGTTCAAATCTGAGTAAAAAATTAACAAGATATACTGGAGAAATAAGCAAGTTTTATTGCTTGACTTTTCAAAAATCAAGAAGTGTATATTTCCATCAAAACATTTGCTTATTTCTTCCTAAATACTATGCTGACAACCAAATGCAATCTTTAATTGTTGTTTCCTTTTGTATTCACTCACTTGAGACAGTTAGAAATAGTACTTAGAAAACGCAAATCCCAGTCCCATAGTGAATGCTGATAACTGTGCAGGAGCTAGAAAAGGCAAGAAAGTTCTTCTTTCTGAGTCATTGTAAAGCATGGAATTGAGTTTTATTGTTAGGTGGTGGAAGCATGGATGAAATCTAATAACCAAGGAAAATATTGATAGTTTGTGTCAAGGAAATATTAGGAAATCTGGTTTCCCAATATGTACACGTGATCAAATTCAGTAGTCCCATTTTATTTCAGAAAAAGTGATGTAATTATAAATATAAAATGTTAAGTAAGTATCAATTATTTTTAATTGTAGTTAAAAGATGCAGAGCACGAGATTTATCATCTTAAACATTTCGAACTATACAGACAGTATAATATTGTTAAGTAGATTCAATTTCTTTTCCCACATATTTTCTCCAATACATAGAACATACAGATAATATTAGCTGACCAGAGTGGACAACTTATTTTTAAAATGTTAAAGAATAGAGGGGAAGATAAAGTGATGTACAACTATTTTTTAACCAGTAAAGCCTTGTAGTGGTCATATTTTAAAACTTGGTTAAGAAATCTATCAACATTTTTGCAAATAAACAAGTTTTTTTTCCTGAGAGGGAATTTTACCCAAACAAATTTGCTGCAGACAACCAGCTGTTTTCCATATGTAGATCATATTAGCCTATTACTGCTTATCATTGTGCCATTTACTGAAAATTATATTTTCCACCAGTGTCACATGCTAAATGAATTCCAGGATTTACCATCTACCCTGCCATGACTCCAACCCAGGATTCTTGAAACTTACTCTGTCAACTGGTAATTCAGCACTGGTAAGGATATCCCTCCAGGGTGAAATTTCTGCTAAAGATAGGACTCACTATTTGGCTGTTTAATTAATAAGGCATACCTAAATAAAGGAAGTATAGAAAATATCACTGAGACTAGGCTTTTTTAAAGATACTGTTCCATTTTTTATTACATTTATATCAATGGACTGTAACAATTTTATAAATAGCACTGTGTAATCTTGGAATATTTTGTAAATGTTAAATGTTAATGATGACTATTAATTATAATAGGAATATCCATGCCCACAGGGGATTGGTTCCAGAACTTTCCCAGGATACTAAAATCTGAGGATGCTCGAGTCCCAGAGTCAGTCCTCCACATCAGTGGGTTCCACCAACCTGAGATTGTATAATACTGTATTTATCAAAAAAAATCTATATATAAGTGGACTCATGCAGTCCAAACCTATGTTGTTCAAGGATCAACTGCAGTTCAAAATTATTTATAAAGTATGCAATCATGTCCAAATCTCCATACACAGTATTGTTAGGCAGTTAGATAGACATGAGCACCGGGCAAGGGGAGAGGAAGCAGAAGGGAGCAAATCAGAAAATAATAGTACCCCTGTGCTCAGGATAAGGGGCTCCAAAAATTTTACTTTCTCTAAATGAAGGCCAGCAAAGAAGCTGGTTAGAATTTAATGCTGCGGCTGCGCAGTAGAGAGAAAGACCTGGCTTAACTTGACCCTATGCTCATTATAATGTAATTAACATTGCAATTTGAGCCCCCCCCCATAGGTTTCTCTGTGTGCATCATGAGTAAGAGCATGTGCAAATGAGATGGGCATGCCTCGGCACAAGGAACAGGAGCAGTAAATCAATCAATCAATCAGCCTGAACACCTAAAGAACATGAGCCATCAATCAATCAATTGATCATGAAAGTGCCCCCTAAGCCAGGCTATAAAATAAGAGAAACAAAAGAGCAGAGCCATTATTTTCCTCTCTTGGGTTGGCCCACCTCCATTTCTCAGGGGTAACTATATTTTATTATCTTTTTACTTTACTAATAAAATCTTCTGTTCATATCACATTTTCTGTCTCTTGTTACAAATTCATTTTTTTCAGGTTACAAAGAACCAAGGTATTGTATTTTCCCCCCACCCTCCTATAACAGTAGTACTGGATTTCTTTCTTTTTTTTTTTTTTTTTGGTTTCATATTAAAAGCCAATAAAACACAATCAATCTTACAATTTGAATAAAATTTAAAAAATAATATTTATAAGCTTCTCCAGGATAGATACTGGAAAAATAGACTGAATAAGGATAAAAGCATTAATGAAATCCCTTGAGAGAAATCTAAGGAGTTTAGATTATTAATTACATCATGTATAATTTGAAGAAATCATAAGGTCTATTTAGAAATAGAAATATACAATTAATCCACTAGAACCTGGGATAAAATATTAACTAAAAAATTAACATTTAAATATAGGTTAAAACATAATATTGAAATATCTATAATCTTATATTTTTAGATTGGAAAGTTACTATAAAAATTTAAGGGTTTTCAGCTTTTGAGAATTCTTTTAAACATATCCATGTTACTTGTTAAAACTGTGCATTTAGTTTTAGTGTTTTAAAAGAGATAAAAATTGCAATACAAATAATAAGAGAAATAAGAACTTAAATTAATCTTTTAGGCATGAAAGGGAACAGAATTTGCAACCCCAAAATATACCTCTTTGACATAAGGATTATCTTGAGCTGATTATTTTTTAAGAAAGAGCAGACACAGGAAAAGCTCAGAAAACTGAGTAGATATTTTGTTAGGGACATTTCCACTTATATGGGAAATCTCCATTTGTAAAACTGTCCCTTCTCTGCAACAGGAAGAGAATTAGGACAAAAATCTCTAGAGACTCTTGACAATGGAGAAGGCAAAGACCTAAATCTGCATAACCACTTTACCATTGTTTACTGTCCTTTCACTGATACTTTCCCATAATTGGCTTCCTCACATTCCAATATTTTCTTTTATCTTTAGCTTAAGATGTTATTTAAGGTGGTGACTTGGGCCATTTCAGAGAGTTACTCAGTTTTCCTGGGTATCCCCCATGGATATAGGAGGTACACACATTACTAAACTTCTGTTTGTTTTTCTCCTGTTAACCTGTATTTTATTAAAGGGGGGCCTCAGCTGAGAATCTGAAATGGTAAAGGGAAAATTACTTTTCCTTTCATACAGGCTACTTTGTTCATTTGTTTCCTACAAAAGTTTAACAATACTTTTTCTTATAAATATTACACTATTACCTTACTGTTATCTAATGCAAGTTTACATGCTCAAGGCTCAGTGAGGCCAAGCAAAACAAAACATTGAAGTTTGGAGCAGAGAAAGGTTTACTGCAGGACCAAACAAGGAAAACAGGTGGCTTATGCTAAAAAGAAAAAATAAAAAACCCGAACTCCCTGATGGTTTTGGGGGAGAAGTTTTTACAGGCAAAACTTTGGGTGAGGACTGGAGAGTGTACGACTTTCTTCTGATTGGTTGGTGGTAAGGTAACAGGGTGATGTTCCAGGAATCTTGTGCTCAGCCTGAAGTTGCCATTTTCCACCTGAATGGGGCCTTAGTTCCTGCAGAAGAACTCAAGAATATTGTTATGCTTATCCTTTGAGCAGAAACCAGGATTCTACTTTAATCTCTGCAACTATTGTTTCTTGATTTCTCCTCCTTTGATTCTGCATTCCCTTAGTTCCCAGATTAACAACTATTTGAATCTCTTTTTTGGTATTCAGGAAGGTCTGGGAGGCTGAATGAAGCCTATTTCCAACAAACAAGAAATGGGATACACTGAAAGAGTTTGTATCCAGGAATCCCACAGGGTCCTGCTCAGTTTCAAAGCTAGATAATTTCAAAAGGCCTAACATTGTATCATCTCATGAACTGTAGTTGCCTCATCTGCATAATTAATATTTTGTGACTATATAAATGTTGTATGCTGTATTTGCTTTAAGTTTCTATAATTCAATACTAACAGTAAATAGATCCTTCATATATACACAGATCCTAATTCAGCATTTTATGTGCATATGTATATATCATACATCTGGATATAATTGGAACATTTTTAAGTTATCATTTTTAGATTAATTTGTGGCTTCTGGTAATTGAAAATTTATTGACATTTAAGTTTCCTATGCTTGAAAATAAATGAAAATTAACACAAGCTACTACACACAAAAATATTTATTCAGAATATATAAAAAACACATCATGAAAAAAATCACTTATTTTATTTTATTTGCTTATTATTTCCATGATCAGGTATCAAACTGAGGCAGGAAGGGGACAGGACATAGTCATTAAAGGAATGACACAGTAATTAGCACCAAGATGGCAGAAAAGTCAACTCCCAATAGACCTTGAGTTCTAAGGCAGGAGATTTGATCTCCAGTAGACCTTGAGCTTCATTATATACATCATAATATTTTGGCATGGGAAATGACACTCCTGCAGGTACCAAATTTCCAAAGCTGGCCATAAAAGGTCAAATAAGAGGAGGGAATACCCGCTCCCTTCCCCAAAGTAGTTAGAATAATTGTCCTACTCATTATCATATAAAATTTTCAAGCCCACAAAAACTAACAACCCCACACCTTGTAGCTGCTCTCTCTCTTGCCTTCTGAGATGGCTTGCACTCTGTCTATGGAGTGTGTATTTACTTTTACTTTAACACCCACCCTCTCCTGCTTCATGGCATATATGGTCTTCTGAGATGGCCAACACTAAGTCTACAAAGCATGCATCTCTGAATAAATCTACTTTTACTCAACTATGACTTGTTCTTGAATTCTTTCTAGCATGAAGTGAAGGGCCCTTGCTTGGCAGTGCACATCCCAGGGACTCAACTGAGACCTGGGACACAGCCATACTCTTGTGTTCCATCTTTTTTTTTTTTTTTTTTTTTTTTTTTTGGTATTAAAACCCTACATGTATCAGACATTAGGCTCAGCCTACGTTACTTGCCCCCAAGTAGCTCATAGATGTGAAAGAAGACAAACTACTAAAAGAATGAACACACTCTAATCATATTGGAAAATATTTCCTGGGATGCTATGGGAAACATTTGATGACCATCTGACTTTATTTTGTAGGTATGATATGTGAATCCTTAAGGACAATGTTAAAATAATGCTTATTTCTTATGTCACTGGTACATGAAGAAATACTTTTTTTCCTTAGACATTCCTAGTCTTTTTCACCATCCATTATGCCTCTAAATGGTAGTGAACAAGAAGTATGGGGGTAGATGTGTGACAGTGTTGGGAAAACAAATTCAAAACAAGTGAATGAACCAGATTCTCCAATGCAGAAAGCCTCTCCACAAAAGTAGAAGAAAAAACTTATTATTGAATAAGCCTGACACTAGAATGTAATGCACATCACAGGCAACCTGGTAATAGGCTGCAAAGATGAAAAGAAATCTCACCCTTTTATGTGGCCAAGCAGATACAACCCAGCATACACATATTTTCAAGATACATAACATCTTGTTCTCAAGTAAGTGGACTGGAAAGAACCACTTGTCACACATAGTTCATTCTAACTTTGCCCAGTAGTTGGAATGACCATCTGTGTTAGCTGATTAGCTTTATCTAGAGGAAACACACACACACACACACACACATGCACACACACACACACCTTAAAACTCTATGACATGAGAGTTGGGAGTTGCTGTCTTCCTTGAGGATTACATTTCAATGAGGAGGCTTCCACATCCTTGAGAAAGACATTCCTAGGTCATAAAGATGAAAAAAGTCCTATCTAGTTTTTAAAAGTATATATAAACATTACAAAGAGAGGAGAAAATACTCAGAATTAAAAGTTTTCTAAAGTAAATGCTCTGAGAAAGAGGAAGGGAGGAAAATCTCTTCCCTTACTTCTGTTGCCAGAGAATAGGTTCTTGCCTCACAGAGAAAAAAATTCAAGAGCAAGGCATAGTAAAGTGAAAGCAAGGTTATTTAGAGAGATACACACTCCACAGACAGAGTTTGGTCCATCTCACTCAGAAGAGAAAGCAGTTTAGGAGATATACACTCCATACGCAGAATGTGGACATCTCAAAAGACAAGAGGGAGAGAATTCAAGAGATGTGGGGCATTTAGCTTAAGGTAAAAGTAGATACACACTCCAAAGACAGAAGCAGGCTTTCTCAGAAGGCAAGAGAGAGAGTGAGTGTGAGGTACAGAGTTATTAGTTTTTATGGGCTTAGTAATTTCATATGCTAATGAGTAGAAGGATTATTCCAACTACTTTGGGGAAGGGACAGAGGTTTCCAGAAATCGGGCCCCCGTTCACCTTTTGACCTTTTATGGTCAGCCTAGGAACTGTCATGGCACCTGTGCGTGTGCCATGAGGGTCAAGGTCCACTGGAAGTCTAATCTTCCACCATCTTGGTTCTAACCAGTTTGTCCTCAATTGCAATGTCATTCCCTCATTAGTTACACCCTTAGTTATTGCTTCCTTCCTGTCTCACTTCAACAAGAAGAATTAAGCCTCTTAGTTTTCATTATATTTGTCCTTAGGATTGATATTAGTGTATTTTCCCCTAGTTGTTTTTCTATCTAATTGGAAAAGATTTAATATAGTCCCTGGATATGCAACTTTATTATCACTTAGGAGCTTCTTAGAAAAACTAAATTTAGTGCTGCTTTTTTACGAGCTCCTGTTTTTTTTTTTCCCCTTCTTTTAACAAAATACCAAATGTGACTTGTTAAACTTTGAGAAATACCAATTTCAGTCATTATGTCTCTGCAAACTCAATTTCCCTCTCTGTTTTTTCAATAAGGATATCAAGTAGGGAGTTAGCAATCCTGTCTACTTCTCATATTTAACCCAAGTCTACAGAATAAAGTTTAATAGAAATAAAAGGAGTGTTTTAGTTCTCATCTGCTTTCACTTTGTCTAATTTTTTTAATTAGTTCAGAAACTAGAAGGGGAGAAGGGTGCTATTTATTGGATTTCCCTGTAGCCCCAGCAGAGAAATAGCTGGGTGAAATGGGTATGTAATAAGCAGAGTTTCAATCACAAAAAGCTATAATTTTTAAAAAGGAAGATGCAAGAGAAAGTAGATCATACACTCATACTCTGCCCATTGTCTTATAATCTATTTCAGTATTACTGAGACTGGAGAGGACAGAAATTAATCCCTGGTCTCAAGTAGCCAAATTTCTGGCTTACAATCCATCAGTGATTCTTACTAATCTCGATTCTCTTGAGATGAATGCTAAGTTTAAGTTTGCTTGGGAAGTAACACCCTGCTTGCTTATATTAAAAAACAAAATTCAACCGAGTAAATCTGAACATCTAATTGGCTTTGTTTAATGACTCATGAATTTAGCAGCAAACTTCTAGCAACCAGATGGGAGCTCAGAAGAGGCTATACAAAATGGAAAGTACTTATGGGATGAAGGTGGGGCCAGGGAAGTATGAGAAAAAGAAAGGAAAGGATTATTTTTAGGTCAGGGCATCTTTTTCCACATGAATTTTAATAGGCAGATTGCCTCTTCCTCTCCTGGGGAATGATGGAGAAGACCCATTTGACAAATTACCTCATTGGCAATGATCAGAAAATTTCAAACTAGTTGATTAAGATTATGTCTCTGAAGAAGGTCAAAATGCCAATTAGGTTAAGTATTAAATCTAGCTTTGGTACCATGGGTTTTGACACAAGTGACACCATTTGAGGCCCATGATTTTCTTTTTAACACTTGGAAGGGCAAACCTTCTTCCCTGCTTACTGAGGAATTCGTATTTTCAAAACCTGTTAGAATTGCTCTATAAATGATGGAGAAAATCAAAGTCATAGCAGCAATGCCTTTTGTATTAAACTGAGGGATACAATTAAGATGGCTGTATTGTTAAAAGATAAACTGAGGCATATTAAAAATTTTAAGAGATTATTTGAGCAAAAATTGATTCCAATCAAGCAGCCCCAGACTAGAAGTTGTTAAGAGCTCTGTGCTAATAGGAGCTAGGAGAAGGACACAAAGAGAAGGTGCAAAGCAAAGAAAGGAGATTACTTGATTGGCTGTCACTTAAAGCTGAATTAGCTGTGATTGGCTGTTCCTAGTGCTTTGATTTTGTAACCTTGAGGCATTTACAGGTTAGATTTTGGTTTGCTTTCATAGACTGCCCTCATTAAAGCCACCTCCATCTAATGGCCTCCTTGTTTAATTAATTTAACAATATTAACAAATTTTGATGTATTAGAAGCTCAACTGTAATTGACTGAAGATTCTAATTTACTGAGTAATATTAATTTTAGACTTTAGATTAAAAAATTATTTGGAAGGGTAAGAGAAATGTGACAAAGATTATAAACAACATTTGAATATAAAAAAACTGAACCATTGACTTTATAAATTTAATTTTATATTTATTAGAGTTGACTAAAGTTTTGAAAGGTTTTCTGTCTTAGGATAAGTACTTCACAAGCTTAAAACACAGGCATGTTATATTTTTGAATGTAGATTAAAATGTTGGAGGGAGTATAAATAAGCTATAAATGAGATTGATTGTTTAAGGAAATTTAATGTGCTTTAATTTATATGAGTACATATTAATCAAGGGGCCTGTTAAAAAGGATGATTAATATTTCATAGATTTATAACTAAAATAACAAGACTTTGAAAGTTCAATTTTGAAACTTAAGGAAAATATGTTTGTCAATTTAACTAGTTTGAAAAGTTGATTTTTATTGTATGAAGAAAATAACTGATAATAGTCTTCAACATAAAATGCACTCATGCAAAAATGAAAAATATTAACATTTATTAAGTACTTTCACATCTATTATTAATTCATCATTACCTCCATATTCAAAATAAATTTCTTCAGTTATACTCTATCATGAACTAAGAATAAAACTTCATGATATAGATCTAACAATCCATTTTATTAAATATGCTAAATTAAATATAAAATTGTGAGAAAATGCTTTAAATTGGCTCAAAAATTAAACTAAGTTATGGATCTAGATTACTTCCAGTAGATAATATAAAGTGTTTTATTGTATTTAGATAATGTTATAGTCATTATACCTTGACATCTTTACTTAATATAAGTGTATTTTTGTTCTACCTCATTTTCCCCCACCGTAGGACAGATCATTTCTGTTAAGATATTTGAAGGTAATTTCAAATAAGCCTATTTCTACAAAGTAATAATTCAGAAAAAGTTGAGATACTTTGAGATTATGACTATTTGGAAATCCACGATTGTTATATCCCTTGCCCCCCTCATGCCCAAAAATATTGAAATCCTTTTTAAAATAATATATATTTGAATGTCTATGTAGTTTTGAATGTCCTCTTCCTTTCCATCACTTCTATTATCAGATATAAATGATACATGATAATTCGCTGATACAATTAACACATTTAGATATTAACTAATAGAGAAAATGCTTACAGAGAATTTATTTTTAATTTAAATCTTTTGAAAAGGGGAAATAGATTAAAGCTAGTTTGATGTTAGTAAAATAAATAAATAAATAAAATAAAAGAATTCCTACAGGACTCAAGAAAATAGAACATAAAGTGTACACATTAAGGAGAATAGCCAAATTGCATGTCCAACCACTGCCTTGATTGATTTTTACTCTGATCTCACCAAATAACATTTGCAAAAGTAACCATGGAGACTAAAAGCTTGGCTAGAGGAATTGAACTAGCAAAGTAATACCAAAGAATATAATAAAAGGAAAGCTAAGGTGATTTCAGAGTCAAAGAGGTGTCTTATTTTGACATGTAAATATGCTACATTAAGTTTTCTAGATCCTAGGAAATCAACAGCATCTACCTACAATTAGGAGGAGTAGGAACAGAAAAGTAAATTAACCAGTGAACAAAATGTTTATGTTTTGATGGCTAGTCTCCAGTTTGCTATGTGTTTTTTCTTATCAAGTGGTTTAACACATGTAAGAACATTTCTTTAATAAACACATCACATTCTTAGATATATATTCAGTAGAATAAATCAGATCTATGGTCATAAAATATTATTTTAATGATTTTTTTTCACTAATGCTATTAATTTGAACAGAACACCTATCATAACAATTCAGGAATTTGCATAAAAATCTTTTTCAATTGGCTTCACATTATGTAAGCATATGGAAATTATAGATTCATAATAAAACAATAAATAATTATCTATAATTTATAGGACAAAGATAAATTCAGTATATTTATAGGGCAACATATTCATCTGTCAAATATTTACTGAATACTTTTTTAATGCTTGAAACCTACATTGGTGTTGGAGGCATAATTTTAAACAAGTGTTTCTTTATATCCAGAACAGTGAGAAGAATCTTACTTATAAGCAAATAACTCCTGTACCCTAAATAAGTGTTTGGGTAGATTTAAGTGCCAGAGGTAATGGAGGGATTTTACAATCAAATTCTTATTTATGAGGATAGAAAATTCTGGAGAAGGGATTTGAAGTATATTTGAAGTAAGATGTAGAAAGAAATTATGTTCTTCTTTCTCTAACCACCTCCTAATTCTCCCACATAGCTAGTGTTAGAGCAGATCAATAGCTAGATATGAACAGAAAAAGGGGGAGATGGGATGGGCCAGGTGGCAGGAAACTATACATCTTGTGAACAACAGAGGTCCTAGGGACAAAGAAAAGCAGGAACATCCCAACTGACAGGAAACCACACATTTTGGGGCAAAAATGGTCCTTGAGGCAGACAAAGAAAGGTGGGAAAAGGTGAGCATCTCTGGAGTCAGAATGTAACCTTTTGCTCATTATGCCCTCATTATAATAAAATTAGTCTTGCAGATAAGAAGTACCCATTGTGCATTGACTTCATGACACTTCCAATCAAGACTAAATAATGAGGGAGGAAGTTACAGCTCAGTGGTAGAGTACATGCTTAATATGTACGAAGTTTTAGGTTCAATCCCCAGTAACTCCATTAAAAAAAAAAAAGGCAATATTAAATGAGGAAAAAAATACCTCTTTCCCTCAGGAAGGTGGAGCTGGAATGAAAATCAGGAAATACAACCTCAGAGCCCTTCCTTCCCAATGAATATTTCACCCATTTATTGTTACAACCCATAGATCCCACTTGCAGAAGACACTGCAGCTACTCACCTGAGTCTGCCCACTCACCCCTGAAAGTGTACTCTTTCTTAATAAATCCTCACTTTCCCTTCTTGACCTCCATGTCTCATCTCTGAATTCTTCCTGTGATGAAACAAGAACCTACTCTCCAGTGACACTACCACTGCTAAATCCTTGTAAGAGGGAGGAATTTCTGTTAGGTTCTTTCTTTAGATGCCCAGAAATAAATCTCAAATGAAGTTCTGATAAATCCTTAGGAAATGTAGACAAATGAATGTCCTTGAATTCTTATGTTAACAGTGCTAAGTAGCTCTGATTTCAAAAATTATAGGGTACCTCTCTCTTATAAGATCTCAAAAATAAGTATGATATGTATTTATCAATCTACTTTTCTTTAAATATAAATTATACATGAAAATCCAAGTGGCAAGAAGTACTAAATGAACTTCCATTTACTAGTTTACTTCAGGTATGTATTTCTTTATCTGACATTTGTAGCAATTGAAAATATGTTTTACCAGTTCCCAATGGGTGGGTGATCCCTCAATATTTCCTTCGCCCAGAGTTGCAAATGCCAATCAAAGGAAACCAGATTCAGTATAGCAGAGTGGAAATTTTATTCATTGATCAAGTAATGGAAAAGGAAGAGCTTTTTCTCTAAAAACACCACCTCCTGAGGGGAAGGAGTAAAGGAATTGTAAGTAGTAGGAGGCAGGCAAGTGATCAGGGTTCTAGGAAAGGAGTGGAGAATTCCAGAGTCAGCAGAGGCACTGGCAGTCTTCCACTCTTCCTTGCACAGGGCATGAATTGTGTCTCCTTGGGCAGAGATCTTAGCATGGTAATGAAGCAAAGGTAACATTCAGACACCTTCAGTTCTTAATCTGCACAGGCAAATTCCTGTGATCAGTTCAGAGCCAGTTCAGGAAGACTGACCACTGCCTATCTCTTAAAGCACAGTTGCAAAACATCTCCATCAAATACCAACTGCTTTGGAAACAAATACAGAGATGAATCAAGGCAAGAATCCTTTAGCCCCCAGGAGCTAGTATAGGTTGCAACATACAAAACAATGTTTTATACATTTGGGAAGTATTTTTAGTTGTTAAGTGGCTATAATTTGAGTTCAGATAACACAGTCTTATAACCAGGCTCTACCTTTTTCCAGATATGTGACTAGGGTAAATTACTTAACCTCTTATTCCTTAGTTTCCTCACTATAAGTATATTGCAGGGGATTAAATGTCAAAATTATTTAAACCACTTAGAGCAGAGCCTAGCCTTGAGCAAATCCTTGTTAAAAGTTAATAAAGAAAACAAAACAAATAAAAATCTCCTTGAACTGTGATAACAGCTATGCATGGTAATTTTTCACAGAGAATTGCAAAAAATGTCACAGTTAAAGAGATTATTTATTACTAGACAATCATTTTAAGAGACAACTATACAAATACATTTTTCATAAATTTCTTTCTTTTTTTTTTTCTTTCTGAGAAACATATGCCTATTAACAGAGCCAAGATTAGAATTAGTACTAGGTCTGAATCATGAAAAAAGAAAAAAAAAAACTGTGATATAAGCTAAGCAAATAACTAGATCATGAAGTAATATACCTTGTGAAAGCAATCTTGTTTATGGCAGAGTCAGGGAAAAGTTAATGTTTGATGATTGAGAAAAGGAAAAAGTTTCTAATGAAAAAGAGTAAAAGTGAACTGTCAAAAATTAAAATACAGTTATAAATATATAAAAATGATCTATTCCTGTCCTACTCAAATCCTACCTAATATCCAACAATTTACCAAATTCCATTCACTTGTAAAAGACAAAATTCACCAAACAATTACCGAGATGAATTTATGCAGTCTACTGTAATAGGAAAAACCTTCCTTAAAGATGTTGTAAGACTAGGGAGGAAAAGTAAGGTTCACAGATTCAGGTGAACAAGGGAGTCGTGAAGGGTGACAGGGGGTCTTACCTGAAGGACAGAGGTGCTTAGTTCTTGAAATATGCCAGGGAAGGATGATCCTTTGTAGTCAGCCATTTTTTAGAACACAAGAGAGGAGGAGCGTGTTTCTCAACCTGCTTTCCAGGAAGAACAGGCTCAGAAAATTCAACGTGGTTAGTCCTGTGTTTGCTCAAAATTATCATCTGATGCTGAATAATCTAAAACCTGCTGAGTAGAGTGGATTGGGATCTAAGAAAAGCTTTTTGAAGATTCTTGTTGACATTGAACCCTCTGTTCAGAGGTGGTGGCATAGGTCAGTTGTTTTAGGCACTATATATCAGGCATCTTAAAAGAGGAATGTCTGAAAAGAATGTGTGTGTGTGTGTGCGTGCACACGTATGCAGTTCAACTTGTACTAAAGAATCAGCAATTGAACCCCAAGGGTCACTAATCCAGTGGATTCTAAGATGTTGTTGTAGGAATATCTTAAACTGTAGACAATCAGAATTTCTTCATTGGCATTTCAAATGTTATTTTTGACCACAACGATGTCAGACAAGTTTTAGGAAGGAAATCTACAGCAGTCGTTTCTGACCACTGTACATGGACGGACCCTTTCTGGAGGTCAGAATCAGCTGGTTGTTCGGCAGAGTTCTTTGAGTTTCTTGATGCTCTAGAGCTAGGATGTTGGTGCTTTCTTGGTAATGTTACACAATCTTTATTACCTCTTCTACAAGGACATGAATACATGACCCAAACATTTTGCCAGACTTCTTTAGTGGTTCAACAGAGGCTTGTCCAGGGAGAAATCTGGTCCATTCAAAGTCTGCTGTCATGGTAAGTCTTACATAGATTTTATCACATTGTCAGGGTTTAGCTCACAGGGTTTCATATCCTGGCGCAAAGGGCCATCAGCAAGAAAATTTAAAATTCTGATAAGGATATGGGAACTCAGGTTTTAATTCTTAGTGACACTGAGTCAGGTGGGAAGAAAGCTAAAAACAATAAGTTGGATGGTTTTAGCCAGATATTGAAGAAACTTGAAGAACTAAGATCTTAAGCAAGTTAACAAGATCCACTCAGATTTTAAAGTAGATGTACAGATTGGGTTTTCACAAGGTGAAAAGATCTTCTTTGAAAATCCGTCAGTTATCTGAAATTTACAGAGTGGTGCAAAATAGCTGAAGACAGTGAACTGATGGAGACTGGCAACCTGGAAAGACTGTTTTCCGTTTAAACAAAAATTTTCTCCCCAGTCTCCCCTCTACCTTTTGATAAAAAGTAATTTTAAAGAAAGGTTATTCTTGATTATAAAATAAAGCTGGTGTCATTAAGTTTGGCCTGATTACTTTCACAGGCACTGTAACTATGATAATTTACCATATGGGCCATTTAAAATGTGATTTGCTGGAATCTCAGGTTGCACAGAGTCAGTTTGGATTTTTAGAATCTTCTTGAGGCTAGAAAGTGAAAGTCAAACCAGTCATTTGGCATCAGATTTATTTTATAGTGTCTATTAATTTGGGTAAATTCCTGTCTTTTCAAAGTCCCCAAAACATCTTAATGTTCCTGGGCCTATTTCCTTAATCACATGTAAGGGTGGGGACACTGTATCACAGATACCAGTCCAGTTTTTCCCAGAAAACTGTGTAAGCTTTGGTTCCATAAAGGCAGCCTTAATTTCTTAAAAGTGTCTTGTCATATCTGACTCAGCATTATCTTCAAATATGATGAAACCAAGCAATGAGCTAGTGCACCGATGGTGCAAAAAGCCAAACTCTGACCATAGGCATTTGCAGCAAAATAAAGGTTTATTGCAAAGGAGTGGGAGACAAGCCTCAGAACCTATCCATCATGGTCTTTGAGTTAGGATGGTTTAAAGGGAGAAAAACAAAGATGCCGGCGTTAATCATCATCTTGTAACATTTCTTCAAAATAGTCTTGGAAGTCAGGATGCTTATAGTTTAAGACTCTGAGCTGGTGGCCTATGACCCTGGGGTCTGTTATCTCATCTTACCCTGGAGAAACAACCTGAGTCTAGTTAATGATGTTACCAGCAACAGGAATTTGGGTCACCTGACTCTTGTTGATTAGTGTTCAGTTAGCACAGGATTAAAGTCAGAGGGGACAAGAAAGGGAATAAAGCTTTGAATAGAGAAGTTAATCAGAAACTGAGCAGGGGGACTCGGTTTTAGGGGGACTCGGTTTTAGGGGGGCTCAGTTTAAATGATATTCTAGGCCATGATTACATACCAGTCTTTCTAATCATGTCCTGACAAGACAGCGAACAGACTCTTATTGTACGTGTCATAAATGAAGACCAGACAAGGGTGAGAAAAGGCTGTTTATTCAGAGCTTATTAGAACAGTGGAGTCAACCATCATCACTTGAGTTTAGAGAACTCAAAGCCAGGCCGGGGAGTGGGAAATCTTTATAGTTTAAAAAAAAAAATAGGGAGGGGTGACTTCAGGTGTGCTCTGATTGGAGTTTGTGGGTTTGTGGGCACGGGTAAGGGAGTTAGAAGAGGGCTAACTAGAAGTGAGGCACATTATGTTTGGGGAGCATATTTTGCTTTCTCTAGTTAGTCCTGAGCTGTAAAGGGCTAGGATAAAAATGGTAAAATATAAGGCGAGTTCTCTTAAACATTTCAATACTGTTCCTATACTTAGTAAGTTCTCACAGTGTTCTAGTTAAATCTATAAATCAAAAAACAAGTAAAACTTTTAAATTAAAATTTTGGGAACTACCTTATGTTAATTTGATGATGCATAATACTTCAGGAGTTTTTTGGGGTAGATAATGAAAATCTGATTTAGGTGACTATTACTTAGTCAGACATAATTTTACATAATTTTATTATAAAAGAAGTAAGTTTAAAAATGTATTCTGCCATACAATAAAATTTTCTTAAGTGAATATTTACATGCACATACACACAAAACAATTCATCCAATGTTTTATGTAGTATTAAAAGATAAATTGAGGCACATTAAAACTATTAAGAGTTTACTTGAGCAAAAATCCATTTGAATTGGGCAGTTTCCAAACTAGCAAATTTAAAGGAGCTCCCAGGGGCTGTACAAAATGGAAGACATTTATAGGCAGAAGGAAGTGGGCCAGGAAGTTATGCTTGGCAAAAAGTGGGTTGGTTTTTGCAACTATTGACTGGCTTAAGATTCCATTCCTGGGAGAGCCGGGAATGTATTGTCATTAAACTTAAAGTGAATTAAGTGAAGCCTTCAGCTTGATGATAGGGGGCTTAGCATAAGTGACTCCACCTGGGGCCTGCTGTCTTGTTTTTAACAAGAGGCTCAATAAAGCCAAGCCATATGATCTGTCCTTTTAGTGAGTATGATCACTCTCTTGAATAAAAGGTTAAGTGGAATAGATAAAAGACAAGCTTCCAGAGGCAGAAATGCAGTCCATTTATAGTTTGTACTGAGAAACCAGAACTGTCTCTATACCAATGAATGAACACTGGATCATAAAAATCAAACCTCGTTTAGTATCTTTAGCTGTAGTTTTCACAGGCTCTTAGCTGTTTATTCTGCAAGGGTGGGCATTGTTTCTAAAATATTTTAGCTAATCCACTGTGGTTTTGCAAACTAGCTCCCTTATCCAGAAGGCAGGGAGAGACCAAAGAAGGAGGCAGACCATTCCAGATTGGTAGAAATCAGTTTTAGTAAGCAAGGGAACTTACTTTTGAGGCTTGTCTTGGGCAGTTGCAAGAAGAGTAAGTCTCCACACCCACTCACCAAATCTTAAAAGTTTATACAGAGGCTTTAAATGAGTTCAGTCAAGTAATTAGTCCAGATAGTCTCAACATCTTACTCTCTCAAGACTATGTTTTTGGAACAGCTCCCACTGTGGGAAAGTTAGGCAGATTGTACATTCGAAGAATAAGGGAGTGGCTAAGGAGCCTATGATTGCTTGTGTCCAGCTCAAGGGACAACCAGATGTCATGTCCTGTCCTCTTGATTTCCTCCTCAAACATTCAGAAAATTGAAAAATATTGAATTTCATCAGTGAAAGTCCATCTCTAATATTCACTTGTTAATTACTGTTAATTACCAAGCAAATTAAATTCATTCCTTTGCAATCTTACTTCCAGTATTGAACTCAGAATAAAATTTCTTCTATTCAAATCTTTTTTTTAAAATTACAATAGAGATAGAAGAAAAAGTCAAGATGATTGTCGAAATGATTAAGGCTTTAAACAGGACCTTATATTTTAAAGTTCTAACAGCAGTATTATGGGAATAGCTATAATATTTACAGACTAGATATAGTAGTATTTTCAAGTTAGATTTTTAAGTTCTTGTCTTATTTCCAATTTTAGCATCCTGATGTTTCTTAAAGGTCATCTTTAGAAGGAGTCGCAAGCTTCATATCCCTGTTTCAAATGCAATGTTGTTATTTAAAGAGGTGCATTAACATTTCCAGTTTGCTAAAATATAAATTAGTGATATAATGTTTATTAGGAAACTCTGATGATCCTTTCAGATTCCTAAAGTTTTTTTTTTTAATGAAAAGGTACAGTAATTGCCTGAGAGAGAAATCGAAGTTTTAATGCCTGCCAACAATATAGCTGTATTTCAGTCAAATAAAACAAAGCAAAATAAAACACCTCCCAGCATTCAATATCTACCTACCACTAGGAAAAAATATAGTTTTTGAAGGGGTTCAGGATGCATTATCTCCAAATATGGCACTTTCCTATATTAAATATTTTAAGCTGAAGGAGTTTGAGAAAATGTTCAGAAGGAGAAAGATCACCTACCCTTTCACCCTTCTTTCCTAAAACAGGTTATAAAATCAAGTGAGAGGTCCTTCCTTATACCCAGAGGAAAGGAGCATCTTTATCTCTGAAGACAAAGGGATGCTGAGAAGAATCCTAATGAACAAGTCACTCTAAATTTACTCCAGTTTGCCACAATTACTCATACACTTTATCTAACCATATTCCTCCACAACTGTCCAATCGACATCAAACCTAGCATAAAAGTACACAGCTCTGTTTCTTTGGATCTTCATTTCCTTGTAAGAGTTCCTGTGTCACATAAAACTTAAATATATTTATGTGTTTTTCTCCTGTTAATCTGCCTCTGTCCATTTAATTTTCAGATCTAGCCTGGTTCCCTAAGAGATTTGAGAAAAACCCTTTCCTCCCCTACAATTTCATTTCTGGTTTCTTCAAACACTTTCTTGTAATTGTTGCTTTTGTTATTATTACTGATATTATTATTTCATTATAATTTATTCTATTTCCCTTCCTTTTGGTCTTGTTCTGACATAAACTAGTTTATTTGAAAGACATATAAAATAAGAGTGAGTTCTCCTATCTGTGAAATGTGGTTATTACCCTTTAATATCATTTAACACAGTATCTGGAACAAAGTAAGTACATAATAAGGAATAGTCTTCACCTGTATTAGATATGTTCGGTAGGCCCAATAAGTATATTATTTAATTTTTAATTAAATTTGATTTATATTTATCCATAAAAATATCTCAGCTACACATCAGTGCTGTTTCAATATGTCTGTTTTGTTTATACAAGAAACATCCCTGCTTTGTTTGGAGAATTGGAATTTAATTATATTTATACCTTTTTCTTAGTTAAATGTTATTTACTCTCAAGAATTACATCCTCTCCATATCTGATTGGAAAAGACATCCAATTCCCCCTAATAAGAGAGCCATGGCTTATCTTTAAGTGGCAGTAGGTAATAATAAAGCTGTTTCTCTCTCTCTTTTTTTTCCCTGCATTGTTCGTGGTCGGCAGTAAAAAGAGAGGCTGGAGTACTCATTAAGTTGTATATTTGATAGACTTTATAAAGCAATCTTCAATAGCAAATAAGAAAGAAGCAAAATTGAGCAATAAATAAAGAAACAAAATTGAAATGAGTTGCACATTGCCCAGAAAATTAAGAAGGCACGGAAGAAGAAAATCCTGTTGCTTGTGAAGCATGCATCACTTGCTTTTCTTTTTTGTTTTGTAAAGGCTATTTAGGGGAAAAATATTTTTTTGTGTGGAAGAACAATGATCACCATATTTAAGTTTTATTTCCCTTTTTGCTAACGTGTTATGCAAAATTTAATAAATTAACATTGCCCCATTGAAATGTCTTCCTGTGTGACATCCCACTACACCCCACACATACAGAAGTGATATGGAACAGGATAGAAAGCCCAGAATTAAACCCACACATGTATGGTCAATTAATTATGACAAAGGAGGCAAGAAAATACAATGGAAAAAATACAGTGCTACCACAAGTGTTACTGGGAAAACTAGACAGCTACATGTGAAAGAATGCAATTAGAACATTCTTTAACATTATATACAAAAATAAACCCAAAATGGATTAAAGACCTAAATATAAGAGTAGATATTATAAAACTCCTAGTGGAAAACATAGGCAGAACACTCTTTGACATAAATTACAGCAATATTTTTGTATATCCATTTCCTAGAGTAATGGAAACAAAAGCAAAAATAAACAAATGAGACCTAATTAAACTTATAAGCTTTTGCACAACAAAGGAAATAATAAACAAAAATGAAAAGACAACCTATAAATGGGAGAAAATATTTGCAAATGACAAGATTGTCAAGGGACTAATTTCCAAAATATACAGACAGCTCATACAGCTTAATATCTAAAAGCAAACAACCCAATCAAAAAATGGGTTGAAGGCCTAAATAGACATTTCTCCAAAGACATACGGGTGGCCAATAGGCACATGGTAAGATGTTCAGCATAGCTAATTATTAGGGAAATGCAAATCAAAACTACAACAAGGTATCACCTCACACCAGTCAGAATGACCATCAAAAAGCCTACAAATAATAAATGCTGGAGATGGTATGGAGGAAAGAGAACCCTCCTAAATTGTTGGTGGGAATGTAAATCAGTGCAGCCATTATGGAAAACAGTACAGAGGCTCCTTAATAAACTAAAAATAAAGTTACCATATGATCCAGCAATCCCACTCCTGGGCATATATCTGGAAAAGATGAAAAGTCTAATTCAAAAAGATACATGCACCCCAATGTTCATAGCAGCACTATTTACAATAGCCAAGACATGGAAGCAATCTAAATGTCCAACAGATGAATGAATAAAGAATATATGGCATGTGTGTGCGTGTGTGTGTGTGTGTATATATATATCTCAGAATTACTCAGTATATATATATATATATCTCAGAATTACTCAGCTATAAAAAGGAATGAAATAATGCCATTTGCAGCAATATGGATGGGCCTAGAGATTATCATACTAAATGAAGTAAGTCAGACAGACACTGTTTGTGGAATCTAAAAAAAAATACAAATAAACTTATTTACAAACAGAAATAGACTCACAGCCATAGAAAACAAACTTATGGTTACCAAAGAGGAAATGAAGGGGAAGGATAAATTAAGAGTTTGGGATTAACAGATACATATTACTATACACAAAATAGATAAACAAGAACCTACTGTATAGCACAGGCCACTATATTCAATATCTTGAATAACCTATAATGGAAAAAGTCTGAAAAAATACACACACACACACATATATATATGTACACATACATACATACACACACATATACATATATATATATATATATATATATATATATATATATATATATATATATGTGTAACTGAACCACTTTTCTGTACACCTGAAACTAATACATTATAAATCAACTATACTTCAATAAAAATATCATGTCAATATTAACCTCTCTAAAAGTTTCTAAATGTGTATTTTCTATTTCTATCTTTACATTGTCAAAGACCTATAACAATGTATAGCATATTACACTGACCTGAATATGTTTATTCCCATGGAAATAACATTATATCTGTTATGATCAGACTTCATTGGGAGCACCAAGATTAGAGTGTCATAAATGATAGATGTCACAAGTATATTTCTATTTCCTATAAAGTCTGAAGATATACATGACAGGACTCATAGGGCAACTCTCCTTTCTGGAGTTCCCAGATACCTAGGTTTTTTCTACCCCATTGTTGATGTACTTAGACTCTATCAGTTTTCCCTTTGAGGATAGGGGAACTCCAACATTTGTCATCCCATTTGTGAAAGGGCAGCAGGAGCCAGGAAAGAGCAAATAATAACAGGAAAGCATTCATGTCAACTGTCTATTGAGGAAATTTTAAGCAGTTGACATATGGCATTCTGTTTTTATCCTATTAGCCAAAATTTAGTTACATGGCTACATTTAACTATATTAAAATGTTTGAAATGATATCTTCATCCCAGGAATAAAGATATTTTTGATTGATTCAACAAAAGGAAAGAAGAAATTGCCAGTCATACCTGCTACATCATGACATAGGTACAATTTAGGGTTTAAAAGAGTTCCCAGCAATTATGCAATTCTTATTTTACAAAATTACATAATTATTACAAATTCTATCTAAAGTTTATTTGTCCTTCAAAACTTCCTGAAATAGTAGAGAAGTAACTAATTTTTCCCCAAAATCAAAATTACTGGAGCTGAGTTTCTGCTTATACTCTATTTCAAGAATGAAATGTAGATTTAATTTTAATACAGTTCAATGACTCCCTCTATTAGATATGAGTGATAAAGATTATTTCACTGCCTCTGTAACTTTGACATAACTGGACAATCATTTCCTCAGTAGTGTCATTTATGGAAGAGACAAAAGGATGGTACACTGTTATCATTTTAACTTGACAAAAGCATATGACTTTCGGGATGGATTAAGTTCTACCATGGCAAATTTCATGGTCACTTTTGATATTACAGGATGAACTTTTATAGCATATTCTCTTTGAAAAACTAATATAAAATGGTACTGCTTAAACACACCTGGAGGACTTTTTTCCTAATAAAATTTAAGAGGTAGCAGCTGCCTAAAGTCATTATCAGTGGAATTTACTAAATGAGCCACTGTGAAAAACAGAATACTTACATTAATTAAAAATATGTGAAAATTAAAATTATTGGAAAAAAGAGGTTTAACTTTTATCAACTTTGTTAAGAAGTACACAATCATTTCTGCTTCCCTCCTAAAACTTTTTCTTCCCTAGTGCCTCAAAGAGAAAGAAAGAATGAAGGAATGAACCCAAGGGAAAAGGAAAGAAAGAGAGAAAGAGAGAAAGAAGGAAAGAAAGGAAGAAAGGAAGAAAGGAAGAAAGGAAGAAAGGAAGAAAAGGAAGAAAAGAAAGAAAGAAAGAAAGAAAGAAAGAAAGAAAGAAAGAAAGAAAGAAAGAAAGAAAGAAAGAAAGAAAGAAAGAAAGAAAGAAAGAAAGAAAGAAAGAAAGAAAGATCCACAGCTTGGATTAGAATGTGTTAAAGGGAACTATTTAGATTACATTTATGAGAATTAGACTTTGGTGATGTAATATGCCTATACTAAAAGAAATGAGTCTTTAAACCACGCTTATTTTTCTAAGACTGGCATTGGTGCTCTAAATTTGCATTTTCTCACACTGTGACTTTAATGCTTGAGTCACATGTGGAGTTCAGATAGAAGTAATTCTATAGTCTAGGTAAGAGATGAATATATCTTGCATAAGGTCAGTGATGGTAAAGAGGAACAGATGTGAATGAGCTGGAGTTATATTTTGGTGCAACCATGAATGGGCTTAGTGATGAACTGCATACCTAGGGGAGAAGTAAAAAGAGTGATTCCTGGGTTTCTAAGTCGGTGAAAATGAATAGATATTGGTGTCATTCACTGAAGATAGAAAGAACTGAAAGAGGAACATATTTTGAAATCAGTGTTATACACAATTTCAGAATGAATGTAATACACAACATTATTAGGTGCCCAAATTACAGAAAAGTATGTTCTTGGAGTAAAAAAATACTTTTGAAGTTTCCTAATCCACCAACTTAACTGATGGTAGCTATACTGTGTCTGCTTGGATGTTTCAAGTGTTTATATTCTTTTGGATTTATAAACACAGAACAATACTTTTTAAAATAAGCATCATTATTTTGATATTCTTCTTATGATGGGATAACATCTGCCTCTTTATAGAAGACAGTAAGAACTTTGGAAGTAAAGTACAATTCTATTGGACTAGCTCCACCTTTTCAAGAAGATGTTGACATTTCTTAGTGAAACATTTATTAAACATGGACTATTGAAATATATTTGTTCTACATGTTTATTCCTTATTAAACTATGTACAGTATAATTTTTAAAAAGTTGGCTGGCCTTTGTCCCCAGTTCCTGGGAAATCACCTCTGAATCCTTGGAATTTCCCACGTAAGATCAGTATCTTTGCTGTTCATGGTGCACCTTTCAGACCATTCTGCTAATGACATGACTCATGGTGGCTTCTACATAGTTAATGATAACAAGATGACTCAAGAAGGAAGTCATGTAAGAAAGGCCAATCAAGTAATGAGGGTCAGTTTGAGCTTTTAGAAAGGGAGATGGCTAGAGATTGAGTTTAATCACTTGGTCAATGATTCAGTTAACCAGTTCTACTTAACGAAATCCCAGTAAAAACTCTGGACACCAAAGCTTGGACGAGCTTTCCTAGTTGGCAATACTCTACACTTTGCCACGTTTTGATGTGCTGAGTGGGTAACTTGGGGAAGATGGGAGATTTCCATTTGCTTCGCTCCCAGTCCTCTCCCAATGAGTCTCTCCCTTTGGCTGCTTGTGATTTGTATCTTTTTGCCAAAGTAAAACTGAAATTGTAACTATATCATTTTCCTGAATCCTGTGAGCCATTCTAGCAAAGTATTCCATCTGAGGGGTTACTGAACACTCCCAAATTTGTAGTCAGCTGGTCATTATTGAAGGTGGACTGATTCCCCAGATTTGTGGCAGAAGTTATTGTATGTACACATAATTATTATATACATGTCACAGTTTGAGCACTTTCAAGTCAATTACAGTTAATTGATTTTTAAAACAGCCAAAGATGCTTGTTTGTTTTTTAGATAGTATGATAACCTAAAAGCCATGGACACCAAGATCTTGGGAAAAAAATTGTTCAAATACTTAGTATATTATTCAGAATGATGCTATTAATTCTGTTTTGAGAATAGGTACTTCTGTTTGTTTCTGTAGAATATTTTATGTAATGTATGTTGTCAGAAAGTGTGAATGAAAATATTTTATGTAGTATATGTTAAATCAGAAAAAGTCTGAGACTTTTCCCTATTTGCAAGTTAAGCTAGTCTACACAGTTTCCTGTATATTTTGACAAAAATACCAGATTGCTGGATTTGAGAAACAGACCATGTATTACGCCAAAATCACCAGCCAAGGTAACATCTGAATACCCGTTCCTCAAGTCCTAATCCTCATTGTGTGACCCAGTGTCTTAGACTGTTCAACCTCCTATAACAGAATACCATGGACTGGATGGCTTATAAACAGCGAAAACTTATTGCTCACACTTCTGGAGGCTGGGGAATCTAAGACCAAGGTGCTAGCAGATGAGGTGTCTTGTAAGAGCCTACTTCCTGGTTTATAGACAGCTGTCTCTTTGCTGTGTCCTCATATGATAGAAGCAGCTTATTTTCTAAATTGAAATTAAGTGACTTGAAAACTCTAGATTTAATATATTAAAACACAGAGAAATAATGGTGGTTGGCAATTAAATTAGTCTGCATGGTCAGCCATCTGTTCCCAGTCATGTTCTTAGTCTATACATGCTGTATAACTTCTTTACCAGACGTCTGTAGGCTTTTCTTACATTTTTAAATATCATAATGAAATTTTAGTTATGAAAATAGAGTATAAAATAGTACAATTTTGATACTTCAATAAATATTATTTATTTTACAAGCATCACATAGAAGAGGTAAATTGTTAACTATGTTATATATAAGCATATATATGTATATATTTATGTTATAATAACTAGTGAAAAAAATTCATAAAAACTATTTCCTAAGTGATTTTTGTGTGTGTATATAAATATATGCTTACCTGAACAACTTACGTGTTTGATAGACCTGTATGTATGTGTATATATATGTATAAATCTATATAAACTTGCGTGTGTAATAATATATATACATATACATATGTACCTGTGTGTATATATACCTGTGTATACAGAGACCTATGTGTATACTTAACGTGTTTTTATATATATATATATACACATACACACACACACACACATATACACACACCTATATATATAAACTTTAAGGTATACATACAACTTTCACTCATTTATGAATTCATTTATTTATGGTTAGAAATATATATATTTATGATTGGAAAATATATATATACACACATATACATACACATGCAACATTTTTAATCCCTGTTATCTATTCACAAGATTAAGAATAGTATACATTAAGTATACAACAAATGTTGGTTGACTGAAATAATACACATACATATTATATAATTGAATATTTATAAATCTCTTTATAAAGGTATTTATTATATTCCATATAAAAGTTAATATTATTTCAGAAGGAAATATTATTTTTATTATTTTTAATACTATTAAGATGATTACTCTTCTACTCAGAGGAAAAAAAAAATGTTCCCAGCTCAAAATTTCAGTTTTTGTCAAAGGTAATTTGGAAGTTTTCCCATTGATAAAGACAGCAATTGCATTCACTCCCTTTTGAGTGACACACTTGGTAAACAGGGAGCATTTTGTTACTGCTTTGCATAAGAGGATGCAATTCCCAGAGATGTCAAAAGCTTGACGACAATATGTTAATGATTATGGCTGTCCTTTGATGAACCACATAAAACATTCCATGAAAGATAAATACGAAGCAAGATGAGTCAAAATATTACACTTTTGTGAAATTATAATTTCTAATCATTATAATTACCCAATATTTTAACATATTTCAAAATATGGTATTCACCTTTCAGTGGTTTACTTAGCAGTAGCTTCACACTAATCGAAAGATATTGAATTAAAAATATAAAGTCCAACCATAGGAGGTTTTTAAAAGTGAGGTGTTGATATATCTATCTAAAAATATCTCTAATCTGAAACATTACCTTAATCTAGTATTTTGACATTGTGTGTTCAATATTTAGATACTGTAAAAATAAATTTAGTTAGTTACCTAAATTGTCAAATGAGGACAATATTTGAGCTAAGGGAGTTAAAGCTGAAACTGTTTTTCAGTGAATCACCTTAATGACATTGCTACAAATTGGTTTCTATACTAAGATGCAGAACTGGATGTACAGTAAATGGTTAGATTGTATGTTATGTGTTGTATGATAGAAATTATTGGTATAACTCCCTTTCTCCTTATATCCCACACATTATATATTGTAGAAATAATGCTTAAGAGAATCAATAAAGGATATGATTTAATGATGGAGACAAATAAATTGGTTGGTATTATCAATTTATTATATTAATTATATTATTAATACATTAAATTTGTAAAACCCATTTTATTACAGAACATGAACTATAGAAGTTCTATCATAAGATCCTGTTTTAAAAAACTTCACATACACACACATGCAAAGTAAAATTAGCATAATCTATTTGGCCAGTAAATAGTTTGATGTTCCCATTTCTGTATGCAAAACAAAGCTTGAAAAGTTAATGTTTTGAGGAAGAACATACAGCGAGCATATGAATATAAATCTATTCATATTCAAGACTTAGTTCTTGTAACCATCCTACAGCAGCTCCCTTAATCAATGTACCTGAACTTTTGACATTCAAAAATTATGGCTAAATTATTGAGGAAAAGTTTTTATTTACAAAATAACTTTTGATTGACTTTGAAATCTTTGAATGAATTGTTGAAGTAAGACCTTTATCTGTAGCTGTGCTTATTGTTCATATTACAGTTTTTAATAAGAAATCAAGTGAAAGAAAAACATAGAGTGGGAAAAGAAAGCATTACTTACTTAATTTGTCAGTGTACAAATCTTTTTACTACAGTAAAGTGCTTGTAAAGTAGTTGTACAATATGCAGTCTTCCTTTGGAATGAAACGAAGATTTGACTGACAAACAATACAGCCTTAATTTTTTAAGCGAATTGGATTTTCTGTGTGCTTGATGCTTTGTCCCTGTAGGATCAATGAATCTCCTTTTTTTTCGAGACAGAAACAGTTGAATCGGAGATCGTGCCTCTCTTTTGCAGTCTATTATAAAGCCTAACAGAGTAGCCAGCCAATGTCAATTTGTGGGTGACATTTCCAGTCAGGTTCCCAGGAATCAGAATAATAATGAAAAAAAAAAAAAAAAAAAAAAAAAAAAAGAACAGCAACAAGAACTAGGAGCCAGGACTTGCTCTGTAAATGATGTTTCAGCAGAGAAGAGTCATGCACCTGTTACTAGCTCTTCTGAGGATACTAAGCAGAGGAGGAGCCTTTAGGAAACTGAATATTAAGTGAACAGTAAGGAATCCTTTTGTAAACAGAAACAGCAGTTCTTGAAAAGGAAACAACCAGGAAGTAAATTCTGGATAAGTAAGTTGGGAATCAGAAAGGAAGACATTCAGATCAGCTTGTCAGTTTAAAGTAAGGATGCCAGTAAAGCAGTCAGGGAGAAGCAAATCACTTCCTCCATGTAGAATACTGATTTTTCAGGATAATAAAATATCACTATTGAATGTATCTGTATTAAAAGATTGAAATGGTGGCATTCTAAATGACAAAAAAAAAACCCACAATACTCATATTATTTTTAATAGTCAATTTTAGTCAATTTGATGACTTTATGTTAATTGAATTGTGTAAACAATTTGGTTTTCCAAAATATATTCATTAGAACATATATTCCTTGAGTTTTACAGCTATTGGAAGGTTTCTGTAGGAAACTGAGCATAAAAATTTAGATAAACGGTTTTATTTAATGCAAGATCCCTCACAGCCTTTAAATATGTTAATATGTACTATAAATTGCTGATTAGGATAGAGTTTTCAGTGTTTCCTCGCTAATTTTCCTTTTTATCTCATTTATTTATTCATATATTCACTCACTCAGCAAAACTTTTTTTCATTGTCTTCTGGATACACTGTTCTAAGCCCCAGGAATACAGCAACAATAAAAAGAGATAAAGCTTCCTACCGTCATAGAGTTTGCTTTCTAACTGAGCATCTTGTTCCGATGTTCTCTGTAGCAGTCTTTGAAAAATACTGACAAAATATATACATACATTCTCAGAATTTAAATAGGGTAATAGATAACACTTGTCTGGAATGGGAGAGTAGTGTGGTTTGGATGTTTTGTTAGCAGAGACCTTGAGACTATTTGATGCCACTTTGAGAATATATATTCAAGTAATGATGCCAGTCAGTATACACACTTGATAAAATTAGAAGATAAAAGAACAATAATCATAAACATCATTTCGGAAGTGGGACACATAAGTAAATAGTTGGTTGAAAATCTTACAATTTCATAGTAAGGATTATAATTGTAAATTAAAAGAACTGATTCATTGAAAATTCTACAGTTTTAAGGCACAAGGGACTGGATTTCGATTATTCTCTAATAGAATACAGTCTAAATGCAAATTTATGTTCTTTTCAATTTAGTCAAAGGCCACCACACAGCTGCTGGGAGCCTAAGGATTCCTATAGTTGGCATTACCAGCTGAAAAAGTCATTTATCAAAAGTGAAGAAACTGCTCTGTGGTATCATTGGGAGCAGTGGTTGAGACAAACTAAGGCAGTGATAATCACTGATAATCACACAAGGGTACTCTGCAAGTGTAATGGTTGCTTGCATGTGGGGCTGTCTACACTGGACTACTGGAGGGTGCGCCCAGATGCTAGCATATGGAATTTCATGAACACACACATGAGACACAACATATACATTTTTTTATGAAAGTTGGATATATTGCATGTTCTGTATTGAAAAGAAACAAGAACCACTCAAGGTGGGTCTTCATATATTTTGACCACTTGAAATCTCAACACCCAAAATTTTTTTATTAACACTCACAGTAGTTTACAATCATTACTTATTATTTAATTATACTTAAGCTGCCATCTCCTGAATTCTATAATGTGCCCACACTTTTCATTATCATCCCACTTAGTTAGTCCTTACAAACCAGCAAATTAGTTATAATTACCGTAATGTTGCAGAAGAAGAAACAGACACATCAAAGTTAAATAACAGATGAAATTTACACAGTAGTCATGATAATTGAAATTGGATCTATGAGAGGCCAAAGACAGCACTGGTTTCACTATTCTCCACTTTTTACTCAGCTTTGAGTTCTTTTTTAAGACAATGATAAACATAGGGTTCTCGATATGTTAGAACAGTGCTTAGTACACAGGAAGTGCTAAAAAAATTGTGGATAAATTGTGGATAAAATTAGCAATATGAATATAACTAAAAATCTTTACTCTCATTTACAAATGAATAAATTCCATGTTAGGACTGAACATAAAGGTGATCATTATCTATCAATAGGAAGAGACTGTTTTCTCATTACTAACAAAAAATATGTTCAAAATGTGCTTTCTATTTTGAGATACCACTTTTTAAACATTTTTCCTCACTCTACTCTTCTAAACGTGTTTGAATATATAAATTGACTCTCATATATGTAAATATACATCACGATTTGAATTAAATGGAGTTCAATTCCACATGAAATAAGACTTGTAGTTCAATTAGTTTCATTTTAGTATGTATTTACTTTATTTTTGCTAACAGAATGTATTGCATAAAGACAAGTTTGTTGTTTACAAATGTGTCCTGGTTTACATGCTTGGCAAAAATTGCAACCAACTCAGTTCTATTAGTCAATACTTATTGATCACAATCAGAGTTAGTTATTCAGGTATAGGGATCATGAATTGTAGCAGTACCATTTATTTTTTATCACAATAAATTACAACTTTAATTAGAAACTCTCTTGCAATGTTTTTCACTTGTGATAACCTCTTTATTGTTATTTAGAGCCCTTATATACAATCAATACTCTATTAAGACTTCAAGCTAATAGTTTGTATGAATCAAAAATTCAAAAGCTGCCCTCAATAAAAAAATCATTATCATTATTATCTTGTTGTTTAATATTTATTGTGGACTACATTCCCTCAGAGCTTTGACATCATTTATATTGGTTATAAAGAATGAAAAAAAAATTCTATTTGCTGGACTTGAAAGGCTATTCTTTTTAAACTTGAGGTTCTGTATATTTTGAATTAACTAAAACTTTATTTGAAGAAAGCAGGCCAGAAAAGTTGAGCTAAATAACTTCAAAGATTTCTAAGGTATGAAATCCAAATCCTTTTTATATACTTTGATATTATCACTCAACAATCAAACCAATTGGCAATGGATATTGCCTCCCATTTTCCCATGCTAAGTTCTATATTTTGATTTCACTTTTTAGAAAATGTTGTAAAGACAATCAAATATTCACAAACCTCCACAGTTCACCCCATACAAAAAATAAAATATTAGAAAGTTTACTCAGTTTTGAAATATGGAGATAATTATTCAAACAAAAATTACTTTAGCATAAACCTTGTGGTAGTTAGCATATTATCTTCTATGAGGTGAATGAAATGTAAAGTATAGATTTGATTTAAGTTGGGGAAGTGAAATATTTGTATATAAAACATAATAAATTAAAATAGAGGGTAAAAAAAGTAGGAATTTTGAGGTAAAAAAGAACTCATGCCTTGGTGAAGGTCAGAGATGCTATTTTGGAATCCATTTGGATTCACTGCAATTCAACAAACAAGCAGTTAAAGTTGGGATTATGTTTAGCTGGGAGTAGGAGGGAACAAAATTCCCCAATGATTTAACATTCAAAATATCTGCAGATGTGCATGGAGGCTGATACAGCACTCTGCTGCACAAGGTCCTCACAGACTCAGAGTCTCTTTAGCTCACTGCTCTGCTAGCTCTAAAGTAGAGCCAGTATCCCCCTCTCAGTGCAAAGAACAATTTACATTTCAGGTATTAGCATTGAGAGAAGGATGCATTAGGGGCAAAGGTCACACATCATTTTTGTGGTTAAGGGATAATCAAGATTGCCTTAATGGTCCTCTCCTCTTGATCGCAATTTCTACAGATTTCTTCCTGACTGTAGGTCTTTGACCCTGTTTTGTTAGAGCATTTTAATTTAGAAAACTTGTAATTTCAAAGTTTTCCTCTGCCCTCTTTTTTCAGTGGGAGGTGTTTGTTTTGTTTTGTTTGTTTTTGCATATTGGCCTTCATTCTGCAACCTTGCTAAATTCACTTATTAGTGCTTGGAAACTTTTCTGCAGATTCCTTAAGATTTTCTGTAGGTACACAATCACATCACCTGTGAATAAAAGTAATTTTACTTCTTGCTTTCCAATTTATATGCCTTTCATTTCTTTTATTTGCCAATTGCACTGGTTAGGACCTCCCAGAATGTGTGGAATAGACATGGAAGGAGCAGATATCCTCACCACGTGCCCAATCATAAAGGGGGAAAGCATTTAGTCTTTCATCATGAACTGTGATGTTGGCTGAAAGTTCTTTTTTTGTTTGTTTTTGTTTTTTCAAGCCCACATAAACACAACTATATTCCTTATTATGTGGAAGTGTGTGTGTGTGTGTGTGTGTGTGTGTATATGTGTGTGTGTGTGTATATGTGTGTGTGTGTGTGTGTTTTAATAAGGTGAAAGATCAAATCTTTGTGTTATTTATGATGATTTAGATAAAAAGTAGGGTCCTTTCTCTGTTTAGTCTTCCCTCTTCCACTGGATTCATGCAAAGGACATTAAGACCCTAAGAGATGATAGAGCCGTAAGATGGAAGGAGCCTGCGTCCCCAAATTACCACACAGAATAGAAGTCATCTACCTATCCACCAGGAAAACCTACTGTGTTCTGTAGCTGAAATCTTGTGGCTTATTTGTTGCAGAAGCTGTAACTCTAACCAATAAAAAAGTTAGTTCCTAATGAAAAATATTCACATATAATTACAAGTCTTTCCCCAATATAGCTACAATTTACAACAAAATATAAGAGAATGATACTCAAGAAAGAATGTTGTTCAAAAGACAGGGAGGTTGAATAATATCCCCCAAACTGAGAAAGGAAAAAAAAAAAAAGCAGGTAACTCCATAAGGTACAATTATGAAGTTTACTGCAGGTAAACTACATATAGGCAGATGGTGATCCAGAAGGAAGAATTTGCAGCTACCCGCTGCACCCCTGAAATGGACATAGGGCAATTTAAAGGGGCCAGAGCTAAATATAGACTCTGACTACTAAGGGAGAAGCACACCATGTCAATGGGAACCATAGGTTTTTCTTCCCCTGGGGGTCTCATGACCATTATTCTTCATGGACCATTAACAGTCTGCATCAGCAAAAAGCATTCTTCCACCTCTCACGTCAGATGAAGGAAAGGGTAAAAGTTGACAGGGAGCTTATATGGCCCAGGGACATTCCTGGTGAGTAGACAAAAGCTCAGTCACTCAGAAAGGGGAGGAGGTAGGACTGGGAGCCTAAAATGGAGCTGAAAAAAATGAAGCTAGTGTGGTCCAGACCCCCAAAATGCTAAGACATTCCTGAGCCAGCATCATATATGATTATTATTTATCTGCTGACCCCAACAATGTGATTTTTTTTTTTTGCCTTTTGACACCTCCTTCACCTATTTATTCCGATTCCCTACCTCCACCTCTGATGACTATCAGTCTGTTCTCATATTTTGTTTGCTTCTTTGTTTTGTTTTGTTTTATTTTGTTTAGATTCCGCATATAACAGAGGATATATGATATTGGTCTTTGTCCAATTTATTTCATTTAGCATAATGTCCTCAAGGTCCATCTATATTGCTGCAAGTGGCAAATTTGATTCTGTTTTGTGGCTTAATAATATTTCATTATATATCTCATAATGTATCCATTCAACCATAGATGGGCACTTAGGTTGTTTCCATATATTGACTATTATAAGCAATAGTGAAATGAACATGGTGGAGGCACACATATCTTTTCAAATTAGTGTTTTTATTTTCTTTACTTAACTACCCAGAAGTGGAATCACTGGATTACATGGTAATTCTTTTTTTTTCCTTATTTTGTTTTATTATTTTTTATTATTATTATTATTATTATTATTATTATTATTATTATTATTATTATTATTATTATTATTATTATTATTATTTTAATTTAGAGGGACCTACAAACTGTTTTACATAGTGGCTGTACCAATTTACATTCTCACCAACAATGCACAAGGGTTCCTTTTTCTCCATGTCTTTGCCCCTCTGAAATGTATGTATGCTTTCTCCCAGCCTCCAGTCAGTTTTACAACTCAAAAATGTCTTTCTCAAGGACCTGGTGTCATTCTTTTCAAAAGTAATCATCAAGAGTGCTCCTATCTGTGAAAGTGGAAGAGACTTACTTTGATGAATGCCAATTAGGAAACACAGATGGCCCAATCACAGAGAAAAAAAAAAAATTTGCAAACAGAGAAATAATTCAATGTGCTCAACACATCTCAGTGATCAACCTGCCCCTACTACTGCCTTGTCCTCCATTACTTTTTCACTGATCACCTCAGGGTTTAAACACCCTGCTGTGTCTTGTTTCAGTGAATTGCAGTCACACTCTCTCCTCTATTACAATAGTCTTAAATAAAGACTCTCATCACCAGTCAAAAAATACAAGGATTGCCAAGTATGGTAAACAGCTTCAGATACTATAGTCAAAGTGCATATGGGTAACAAGGAAGACACAAATGATAATGTAATTAAATATACACGGGAATTGAAGGAAAGGTGTGATGAAAGTTTTCTTCTCATTGAGTGAATAACTGATCTAATTATTGAAGATGAAGATAGACAAATGAAGATAGGAATTAAGAGAACACTAGTTAGAATTATAAAAAATGAGACTTGAAATGGCCACCCATGTAAATTAGAGAATAGAAAAGCAACACACTATTCAAACAAAACTACATTCAACCCTTCAGGATTATCAAATTAAGAGTGGATAAAGCCTAGCAGGGCCCCTCGATTGGTGTAACTTTAGAGCAGAGCTCAGCAACTGGAAAATGTATGATTAAGATCTATTGCTGTTCTGGTGTCCTGGGCAGCGGGGGGCGGGCAATCATTAGTCACGGTACTTTATTTACTTCTTACTACATTTATATTATTTTTTTCTCCAAACTAATCTTTTTAATAGGAAAATTTGATTATCTTAATCGATGAATTTTTTGTGAGTCATTCTTGCAGGAAATTTTACTTGGGTTAAAAAAATGCACATAGTAGGGCCCCTGTTTTTTCATTGTTGTTGCTGTTGTTGTTTTAAATGAATGAAATTAGATTTTGAAGGATTTCATAAAAGTAGAAATTTTTACTCAGTGTATGGCTGCTCAGAAGAAAGACTGCATTTTTCAATGGCCTTGCAACAAAGTTCTGGTCAATCTGATGAGGTGGAAATTAATATGTGATTAGAAAAAAACCTAAGTGTCATATCTGTTATTAAGTAATTATCACACAAAAACCCTACCATTCAAAGGTGATCACTGCTGAAATTATTTTCAATTTGTTTTCCCAAACTAAATTACCATTCAGTAAACAAAATTAACACAGTATTCAGGGTTAGGCATACGCTGATAAACAAACTACATTATTTCTGCTCTTAAAAAGATCAAATTTAGTTGTCCATCTTTGGAAGGTATTCAAAGTAATCTTAAAAAGGCTTTATTTGTATTCCTGAATTTGAAATAGAAATAAATAGAGAGAAGTCAAAGGAACAAAATAAAGAATCCTAAAACTGACTTTAACATATCTCCAGTATAACCCCTTTCAACATGATAAATTATTTTTTACAGTAAACAATTAACACTACGGTTGGTTAGCAATGACTCTTGACCAGAATAAACTCTATTAAATACTGTAGTACTCAGTGAGCATGTTTTTGTCAAAATACCATGAATGCCCTTTTAATGAATAATAATAGCCAAAACCCTAAGCTATTTAGTCAAGGTCTAAAAGAACTTACAAACTTAGACTGTGTCAGCCCCTCTGACTCTCCATCTTCAGAGTCTTTACACCTAACATATCTATGGAACGTTATAATTTGTTTTTTCTTTTTTTGTATTTTATTTTATTTTAAGATATTTTTATTGAGTTATACTCATTTTACAATGTAGTGTGAAATTCCAGTGTACAGCACAATTTTTTAGTTATACATGAACATACATATATTCATTGATACATTTCTTTTTGCTGTGAGCTACCACAAGGACTTGTCTATATTTCCCTGTGCTATACAGTATAATCTTGTTTATCTATTCTGAATATGCTTGTCAGTATCTACAAATTTTGAAATCCCAGTCTGTCCCTTCCCACCCCCATCCCCCTTGGCAACCACAAGTTTGTATTCTATATCTATGAGTCTATTTCTGTTTTGTATTTATGTTCTTTTATTTCTTTTTTTAGATTCCACATATGAGCGATCTAATATGCTACTTTTTGTCTTTCTGGCTTACTTCACTTAGAATGACATTCTCCAGGGACATCCATGTTGCTGCAAATGGTATTATGTTGTCATTTTTTTTATGGCTGAATAGAATTCCATTGAATAAATATACCACTTCTTTATCCAGTCATCTGTTGATGGACATTTAGGCTGTTTCCATGTCTTGTCTATTGTAAATGGTGCTGCTATGAACATTGGGGTGCAGGTGTCTTTTTGAAGTAGGGTTCCTTCTGGATATATGCCCAGGAGAGGGATTCCTGGGTCATATGGTAAGTCTACTCCTAGTCTTTTGAGGAATCTCCACACTGTTTTACATAGTGGCTGCACCAAACTGCATTCCCACCAGCAGTGTAGCAGGGTTCCCTTTTCTCCACAGCCTCTCCAGCATTTGTCATTTGTGGACTTTTGAACGATGGCCATTCTGACAGGTGTGAGGTGATACCTCATTGTAGTTTTGATTTGCATTTCTCTGAAATTAGTGATATTGAGCATTTTTTCATGTGCCTATTGATCATATGTATTTCTTCCTTGGAGAGTTGCTTGTTTAGGTCTTCTGCCCATTTTTGGATTGGGTTGTTTGTTTTTTTATTATGTCGTATGAGGTGCTTATATATTCTGGAGGTCAAGCCTTTGACAGTTTCATCGTTTGCAAAAACGTTCTCCCATTCTGTAGATTGTTATTTAATTTTGCTTATGGTTTCATTTGCTGTGCAGAAGCTTGTAAGTTTAATTAGGCCCCATTTATTTATTCTTGCTTTTATTTCTATTGCTTGAGTAGACTGCCCTCGGAGAACATTTTTGAGATGTATGTCAGATAATGTTTTGCCTATATTTTCTTCTGGGTGAGTCTTTGATCCATTTTGAGTTTATTTTTGTGTGTGGTGTCAGGGAGTGTTCTAGCTTCATTGATTTACATGCTGCTGCCCTGTTTTCCAAACATCATTTACTGAAGAGACTGTCTTTATTCCATTGTATCTTCTTGCCTACTTTGTAGAAGATTAGTTGACCAAAAGTTTGTGGGTTCATTTCTGGGCTCTCTATTCTGTTCCATTGGTCCATATGTCTGTTTTTATACCAATACCATGCTGTCTTGATTACTGTAGCTCTAGACTATTGTCTGAAGGCTGGGAGAGTTATTCCTCCAGCCTCTTTCTTTTTCTTCAGTAATGTTTTGGCAATTCTAGGTCTTTTGTGGTTCCATATACATTTTATAATGATTTGTTCTAGTTTTGTGAAATATGTCCTGGGTAATTTGATAGGGATTGCATTAAACCTGTAGGTTGCCTTGGGCAGTATGACCTTTTTAACAAAATTGATTCTTCCAATCCAGGAGCATGGGATATCTTTCCATTTTTTAAAGTCTTCTTTAATTTCCTGCATCAGTGGTTTGTAAGTTTCTGTGTATAAGTCTTTCACCTCCTTGGTTAGATTTATTCCTAGGTATTTTATTACTTTGGGTGCTATTTTAAAGGGGATTGTTTCTTTACTTTCTTTTTCTGTTGATTCCTCATTAGTGTAAAGTAATGTAAATGAGTTTTTAACGTTAATCTTGTAACATGCTACCTTGCTGAATTCTTTGATTAGTTTTAGTAGTTTTGTGTGGACCTTTTAGGGTTTTCTATATATAGTATCATGTCATTTGCATATAGTGACACTTTTACTCTTCTTTTCCAATTTGGATCCCTTTTATTTCTTTTCATTGCCTGATTGCTGTGGCTAGGACTTCCAAGACTATATTGAATAGGAGTGGTGAGAGTGGGCATCCTTGTCTTGTCCCAGATTTTAGTGGGAAGCTTTTGAGTTTTTCACCGTTGAGTATTATGCTGGCTGTAGGTTTGTCATATACAGCTTTTACTATGTTGAGATATGTTCCCTCTATACCCACTTTGGTGAGAGTTTTTAATCATAAATGGGTGTTGAATTTTATCAAATGCTTTTTCTACATCGATTGAGATGATCATGTGTTTTTTGTCCTTTCTCTTGTTGATGTGATATATTACATTGATTGATTTGCATATGTTGAACCACCCTTGTGTCCCTGGGATGAACCCCACTTGATCATGATCTATAATCTTTTTTATGTGCTGTCAGATTCTATTGGCTAATATTTTGGTAAGGATTTTTGCATCTATGTTCATCTGTGATATTGGTCTGTAATTCTCTATTTTGGTGGTGTCTTTGCCTGGTTTTGGTTATCAGGGTGATGGTGGCTTCATAGAATGAGTTTGGGAATATTCCCTCCTTTGTAATCTTCTGAAAGAGTTTGAGAAGGGCTGGTATGAGTTCCTCTTTGTATATTTGGTAGAATTCCCCAGTGAAGCCATCTGGTCCTGGACTTTATTTGTAGGGAGGTTTTTTATTGCTAATTTGATTTCATTTCTAGTGATTGGTTTGTTCAAGTGGTCAGTTTCTTCTTGATTCAATCTTGGTGGACGGTATGTTTCCAGAAACTTGTCCATCTCCTCTAGGTTATCCATTTTGGTTCCATATAGTTTTTCATAATATTCTTGTATGATATTATGTATTTCTATTTTATTTTTTGTAATTTCTCCATTTTCCCTTCTCATTGTGCTTATTTGTGCTCTCTCTTTCTTCTTCTTTGTGAGTTTGGCCAGAGGTTTGTCAATTTTATTTACTTTTTTGAAAAACCTGATTTTGGTTTGATTGATTTTTTTCTATGTTTTTTCAATCTCTATTTTATTTATTTCCTCCCTGATCTTTATAGTTTCCTTCCTTCTGCTGCCTTTTGGGTTTTTTTGTTCTTCTTTTCTAGTAGTTTTAGCTGGTATGTTAGATTGTTCATTTGAGATTGTTCTTCTTTTTTAAGGAAGGCCTGTATTGCTATAAACTTCCCTCTTAGCACTTCCTTTGCTGTGTCCCATAATTGTGTGGTTGTGTTTTCATTTGTCTCAAGGTATGTTTTTATTTCAACTTTCATTTCCTCATTGACCCATTGGTTTTTTAATAGCATGTTGTTTAATCTCTATGCTTTCTTTTTTTTCTCTTTTGTTTCTCTGTTGTTGATTTCTAGTTTCACGGCATTGTGGTCAGTAAAGATGCTTGAGATAATTTCTGTCTTCTTAAAGTTGTTGAGGTTTCTTTTGTGCCCACATACACGATCAATCCTAGAAAATGTTCCACGTGCACTTGTAAAGAGTGTATATTCTTTTTATTTAGGGTGTAATGCTCCACCAACTCTAATTTTTCTATTGTATCATTTAATTTCTCTGTTGCCTTATTAATTTTCTGTATGGAAGAGCTGTCTAGTGATGTTAATGCAGTGTTAAAATCTCCAACAATGATTGTATTTCCATCAGTATCCCACTTTACTCTGTTTAATTGTTTTATGTACTTAGGTGCTTCTATATTGGGTGCATATATATTAATGAGTGTAATATCATCATCTTGTATCACTCCTTTAATCATTATAAAATTTCCTTCTTTATCTTTCTTTATGGCCTTTGTTTTAAAGTCTATTTTGTCTGAAATCAGTACTGTAACACCTGCTTTTCTGACTTTTCCATTTGCATGGAATATCCTTTTCCATCCTTTCACTCTCAATCTATATGTGTCCTTCTCCCTAAAGTGGGTCTCTTGTGGGCAGCAGATTGAAGGTTCTTGCTTTATTATCCAGTCTGCCACTCTATGTCTTTTGATTAGATCTTTTAGTCCATTAACATTTACAATAATTAATGATAGATGTGTGTTTATGGCCATTTTGAACTTATTGTTGCAGTTGATTTGGTATTTCCTCTTTGTTCCTTTCTTCTTCCTTTTGTGGTTTGGTAATTTTCCTTTGTATTATCATAGATTTTATTTAGTTTTTGTGACTCCCTTGTAAGTTTTTGGCTTGTCATTATCATTTTTTGTAAGTCTATTAACTCATTACTATAACTGTTTTCATTAAACAGATATTAGTATAAGCACAAACCCATCATACTGAGAAAAAAAAATTTAAAAACAAAAGAAAAAAAAAACTCTATATTTTCTTGCTTCCCTATCCCACAGTCAATAATTTAAATGTCTTCTTTTACAATTTTGTGTTTATTCTATTTGTAATTCATTGTCATTTTCATCTTTCCAATTATGAGTTTCCTATTTCTGTAGCATCCTGCTTCTTTTCTATTTAGAGTAGACCTTTCAATATTTCTTTTAGCATGGGTTTAGTGTTGCTAACCTCTTAGTTTTTGCTTTTCTGTGAAATTCTTTACCTGTCCTTCTATTCTAAAGGATAGCCTTGCAGGATAGAGTTTCCTAGGCTGAATCTTTTTTTTTTCATTCAGAATTTTGAATATATCTTTCCACTCCCTTCTGGACTGTAGTGTTTGTGTAGGGGAATCAGCTAAGAGCCTGATGGGGGTTCCCTTGTAACTCACTCTTTGTTTTTCTCTTGCTGCCTTTAGGATCATTTCTTTATCCTTGACTCTGGCCATCCTGATTATGATATGTCTTGGTGTGGGTCTGTTTGGGTTCTTTCTGTTTGGGACCCTCTGAGCCTCCTGTACTGGGTATCTGATTCCTTCTTTAGGTTTGGGAAGTTTTCAGTCATGATTTCTTCCATTACCTTTTCAATCCCCTTTGTTCCTTCTTCCCCTTCTGGAACCCCTATTATGTGTAGATGGTGTGCTGTATTTTACCCTGAAGCTCTGTTATATTGCTTTCATTAGTTTTTATTTGTTTTTCTCTCAGCTGTTCTGATTGGGTGCTTTCTGTTGTCCTATCTTCTAGGTCACTTATTCATTCTTCTCCATTATCTAGTCTGCTTTGTATGGCCTTTAGATCAGCTCTTGTCTCAGCCAATGAGTTTACCAATTCTGCTTGGCTCCTCTTTATAGCTTCAATTTCATTTTTGACATATTTCATATCTCTAAACACTTTCTCTTTTAGCTCATTCAGTGCATTGATCACTCTTTTTTAAAACTTAATCTAGTAGGCCATCAATGTCTATTTCACTGATTGTTCTTTCAGGGGATTTCTCTCTTTTAATTGGGATGGTTCCTCTGCTTCTCCATCTTACTCTTATCTCTGGCACTGTGCCTTAAAGAGTATCAGTTATTTACTGTGGTCCTTTAAAAGTTTATTTATCTATCTAATGCCTATGCAGGAATAAAACTTAAAAAAAAATTAAAACAGGGAGACAGAATTTTGAAAGAAGGGAGAAAAGAAAGGTTTGAAAACAATGTATAATCAATAATAGAAGAGCAAGTTGAATCAGAATAGCAATAGAGTTGAGATGTCTTTTAAAAACCTTAAAAAAAGGAGAAAAGAACAAAAAACAATATTTGAAACCTGTGTATAATCATTAACAGGAAATCAAAACCAAGAGAAATGAAAATGAAATGAAGTAAATTTTTAAAATAATAAGAAAAATATTTTAAAAGTAAAATTTAAAAGGGATTAAAACTGGAAGCATATTCAATTATTTAAAAAGTGAAAAGTAAAAGGTAATAGAGAAAAGAACAGATTTAAAACAAGGTGGGGGGGTGTGATCTCGTGGAGTCTGTGCACTCTTAATGATTTTATTGAGAGGTCTTTCTGTCTTCACCCTGTTTTGCTAACTCAGCTGGTTGCTTCCAGAGGCCCTCCATTGGCTCCTCTAGTCTATGCTGCTCCCAGTGCCTGGTGGAAAGCAGATCACACCCCCTCCCTACACTGTGGTCAGACGCTACACTCTTACATGGTGGCAGGCAGGTCACTCCTCCAGATGCCACAGTCAGATACTGTGCCTGGGGAGGTAGGTGGGAAGATCTTGCCCCTTCGTGGTCAGTTGCTGTGCTCCTGCCAGGAAGGCAGGTGGCCACTTGCCCTCACCTGGCACTGGTTGCTCTCCTGCTTTGTGCTGCTGCTGGCTCCACCCTGGGTCCGAGCTCCGTAGGTGGGCTATGGGAAGACAGTGGAACAGCCCTGCCCCTGCTCCATGCCAAAACTCGGCTCCTTATTTGTCTTGGTGATGGGAATTCTCTGAGGTGCCAGGGCAGAAAGATCCTATCTGACTTGGGCTGTAAACAAGTCTCCATCTGGCCTTTGAGGCTGCTAAGACCTTAGGTATGGATTCAGGTTTCGATCCTGCCCCTGCTTAGGTGCTAAGCACAGGAGGATATGGTGGCTGTGGGTGAGCCTCACCTATCTTCTCCTAAAAACCTTCAGTGGGTTTTCAGAGATAGGGTTGTGGTACTCTTCCCACCAGGGCACATCAGCCATGTTGTTTTATGGAGGGCCCAGGTTATTCTGCCCTGTGTACCCACTCATCCACAGCACACAGCACCCTGCAGTTCCCCCTGGGGTTGCCTCTGTGCAGCTGTCCCAGTCCTCCAGTTGGCTCATGCATCATGTCCCATCCCCCACCTGCCACTTTGCCTCTAGTGCTGGGAGTTGCAGAGACCCTCTGTGCCCATTTAACTTAGTTCTGTTGGTCAACGGCTGCTCCGTACAGATCCAAGCCTCAGAGGTTCCCCCTCCATCCCACTGAGCTCTCCGTTGGAGAAGGGGAGACCCAGCAAACAGGCACTATTCCTCCTTTGCCACTCCCTCCCCACGGGACCAGTCCCACGCTGTTTTGCTTTTTCTTCTTTCTTTTTTCCTTTTCTCCTACCAGTTCATGGCATCTTTGTCTTTTGAAGAGGACAGTGTTCTGTCAGAGTTCAGCCAGTGCTCTGGTTGACTGGGTGGGTCCGTGGATGTGAGTTTTGGTGTATTTGTGGGAAAGGGTGAGCTAAGAATATCCTTCTACTCCACCACCTTGGCCTTTCTCTCTGTAGACCTCTTTTTACTCATTTTCTAGCAGAGTTTTCTTTGAGTATTCCCTTTTTATCTGATTAGTTTCTTATTTGGTGTTAAATGCATGTTAACTTCTGTTGGTCTCATAAACTGCTACTTTCCTAGTTTTGCTTATTTATTTGTGTTTTTTTCCTCTAGTCTGTCCTGTAAGCTATTTTAATACATTATAAAATGTGTATAAAACAGCTGAAGGAATATAAACAAACAACAATGAATACAACTGAGACTTTAGAAGGAATATTGGAATTTGCATTTTATCAAGAATAGGAATAAATAAAGGAGAAGAGAATATATAAAAGCTTGAGGGGGAAATCAGAAGCTATTATTTAGTGAAGAAAAATCAAGTGAAAATATAATAGAAAGTAATGCAAAATGAGTAAAAAGAATTAATGGGATCTAAATGTCCTTTAGAAGTTCTGAGATTTGATTCAAATAGTTATAAGCCATCTTTTTAATTAATTCCCAATGTGTATTTTATGGTTTATTCAATCAACAAATAACATATTTATTCATTGAAAAAAATATAATGTTAATGCCCAATCAATGTATTATTTGGTAGAAAGACTCTCACTTTTTTTTTTTCCTTTCCTTTTCTTTTTTTTAAGAAGAGACTTATCCAAGAGCAATACAAGCTATAATACTGACTAGCAGGTAAATACTTGGTAATACTGACAGTTACTTAATCTATGGGTTTCTTTGACAAATTTTTATACTTTAAACAACTATATAGTTCATTAATTAGGTCATTGACAGAATTCAATGAGATAATATGTATCATGTTTTCACTTTACTTTTCTTATCAGCCTGCTACTTACTTTGGCTGAGGCTACGTCTCTGACATTCAATCAGCATTACTTCCCAAGTAACCATGTTGAGCAGTATGTTTGGCTTGCTCCTGCTCTTCTTCCTCACACATTAATATTGCACTGCCCCAGGATGTCCTTTCTATCAACACTCACTCTTTAAACACTATCAATATATTAAAATACTATCAATATACTTAAATACTATCAATGTATTGAAAAGTCCACATGTATATCTCCAGCTCATTTTACCAACTTTCTCCTGTAATTGGATGACTAATGAACATCTTAAACTTGAAAAGTCTACAGTTGAACCCCTGAAACTGCTCAAAATCTTGTCTAGCCTCAGCCTGTCATATGTCAGTTAATGGTAGCTCATTCCTCTAACTGCCCAGGCCAAAACATTTAGTGCTGTCCTGGGATTCTGCCCTTCTCCCACTCTCTCATTCAATACAGTTGAAAATCCTGATGGTACTTCGTTTAAGATATATTCAGAAGCCAAACACCTTTCACCATCATTATGCACTCTGGCCAAAGTCATCACCAAGAAGTCTCCCATGGTAATCCAGCCTTCAAAATGGAAATGTGGCTTCCACACTTACCCCATTTCCACTTATATTCTGAAGAGTTACAGGAATAATGCTTTCAAAATGCACCTCGTAACATGTCACTACTCTGCTCAAACTCAGAGTAAAAGCAAATTATCATCATTTGTCTGACCTTATCCCTTTACTACACTCCACTGGGTTGCTGTACTCTCAAAATACTTTTCCTATTCTATTTCTATAGCATTTGTCACATCTCAACATACTGGATGATTTATATACTTTATATGCTTATTATTAATTTTATCTCTCCCCCTACTCCCAACTAGGGAAGAGAAGGAAAATTTGCAAGAGCGGAATCTGTGACTGATTTCTTCACTGATGTGTGCTAGGGGCCTAGACCTATGCCTGGCAAACAATCAATATTAGTCACACAAGTGATTTCTACTCAGTGTCTCATTTGGTTGTGAGAGGATTAACCACTCCCTTATTGTGGGCTTTTCCTCTCCGGCTTCCATTACACGAAGCATTTGTGCTTTATAGCCTACCTTTCTGTCTCTTCGCTACCTCTGTCTCTTATCCTCATCTTAACATTCATTCCCAATTGTCTTCTTTTTCTCTCTTTGCATTATTTTTGTAGATAGTATCAACCAATTCCATGGGTTTCAATGCCAAGTATACGGTAATAAGTTTATACAGGTATCTCCATCAAAAACCTAAACATTTTCACCAGACACATGTATCCAACTTTCTACTTGACATAATGATTTGGTAAATTCGCCATCATTTCCAGCTGAACGGAGTGTGCCAGTCACCACATTCCTCTTCAAAACATGTTTATCCTAACCTCAACAATTACCCATACCACTTGCAGAATAAAGTTAGAAACTCAGAATTCTATTAAATACATTCACTTCTATTTTATTAAATTTTAATTATTTATATGTGTGTGTTTACCTCTTTATTATTAATTTTCTCCCAGCATGCTAAACTCCATGAAAGCAAGGAAAAAGCCTAATTCCATCACCACTCATACAATTTGTGTATATACTTATATTAATGTTTAATAAATATTGTGAATAAACTATTATTATTTTGATGATCAATATACTTATTATAAAGCATGATTATTGATTCTTCTAAGATTACTATGCAATTGAACAAAAATTAATGTACAACAATACTAATTTTTCATGTCATAGTATCTTAAAGGTTGAGAGGAACTCTGGGGAAATTAATTCAGCTTTCTCCTTTCACAGATAATTTAAAGCCCTTAGAAGTTAGACAAATTAACTATGGGTATACATAAATAAGCAGTGAAAGAATACAATTTTATTATCCCATTTTTTTCATTATCACTTTTTTGTGACTTTTGATTCAGCCACAGTGTTATGAGTATATATCTTTATTTTCTAATAGTTACATTTTATTTGTCCAACTAGCCTACTATTAGAATATAAGAAACATGAAGGCAGGATCTATATTTACCTTCTTGAATGTGGTCTAGTACAATCTAATACGATGACAAGCTATTACAAGCATTCATTAAATGTTTTAGATGACTATGAACATGTCAGTTCCTTGAAACAACAATATTATCTCTTCATGAGTGAAGCACACAGATTAAAATTTTCAGGGGTTAGAATATAATGTATAATAACATTTTATATATCCATAAGCTTGTATTTTGAAATTCTGGGTGATCTTTGGATATTTTGAAAACAAAATAATATTGGAAGGCTTATTCTTTTGGCCTTAATTTTGGATGCCTAATAATCTTCTATTTGCATTGACTATATGAATAAATTATCTCTTTATTCTAGTAGATACAGCAGTAGTTTGTGAATTAATAAAATATATATAGAATAGAATTTTGTATTTTTCTAAAGGTGATTCTCTTCTCCACATAGATTTTTTTGAGCATTACAAGAAATATCTTATTATTATACTCAAGAAAGACTTTTATTGCTTAAAATATAGTATTTCAAACACATATCAAAGTGTATCAGCTTTCCTTCTTACTTTAATGATTCTGGATTTTTCATTTTCATAACACTGTTCATTCATTCAGTATTTTTATACTAAATAAGCAGGATTTTGTTTTAAAAATGTTTCTATCAAAAGTAGTAATTATCTATAACGTATTTGCAACATTAGGTATGGATTTAGTAGAAGTGTTTCTAATTCTGTTCGGTCTGCTGTAACAAAATACCATAGACTGGGTAGCTTGTATACAGTGGAAGTTTTTTGCTCACACTTCTGGAGGCTGGAAGTCCTAAATTAAGGTGCACCAAGATCAGGTGAGGGTCCTCTTCTGGGTCACAGAAGTCTCATTGTAACCTCACACAGAATAGGCTACAAAGCTGTGTGAGATATCTTTTATAAGAGCATTAATTCTATTCATGAGGACTCCACCATCACAAACTAATCAACTCCCAAACCCCACCTCCTCATACCGTCAACTTTAGAGGTTAGGATTTCAACATAAAAATTTGGGGGGAACATATACATTCCGGCCTTAGAAAAAGATGTTTTGTATTTCTTTTCTGCCCCCTGTTAAATAGGTATTATGTCATCCTGATCAATTGTGAAGGACTGCAAGCTGTCCCCCCTCCACATTATATATATTCATTCCTCCACTTCTTCCTGGACACCCAGTAACATCACAACAACTCCCAAATAAACAGAGATGCATACTAGTAATTCAGGTGCTTACATGAAAGAAAAATACATTGTATCATTCAGAAAATTGTATTAAGTAATTTAAATATTCTGGATATTCAGTTTCTTATACCATAATACATGATTAATAATAATAAGCCTCAGAGAGTAAATGAAAATTGAAGACTTAATTTGTAGGAAAATGCCAGATCACACTGCTGATCATATCTTCAAACTAGCCCCATTATTTACATAATTTCCTTTCAGTCTTTCAGTATTTTAATTGAGTAGCCATTAAATTTCTCATATACATAGTAATATATAATATTACATATGAAAAATACTATATTATACATACATATATTAATTTAATGGTTATTCTATTATATATACAGTTGTGTGTGTAGATAGATAGATAGAACCATTAAATTATGACAGAGACTGAAAGAGAAGGAAAGAGACGGAGGGAGGTTTAATGTGGATGTGCTATAAAGTGCTGAAAACTTGCAAAGCATTGTACATTTGTTTTGACCTTACATAGAGATATGTGTGTGCCAAAGTCCAACTAATGTGAATCTTTATCTTTTAAAGCACAGCTATGTGCATTTTCCTTTTCTTGTAACCCAGAACAATGTAACACTATTGATTTTCTGTCAGTGTTCTGTTTATGTGGTATAGTTGAGCTTAGATTAAGCAGTGTCTATTATTCAAATATGTTGTTTACACAGAGTGTTTATGGAGTCTATTTAGACAACTAGTTTAAAAAATCCAGAGAGCTATAAAAAGTAATATGCTTATACTGCTTTTAAATTTTATTTTACCAAAGATGTTAAAATGTAATATAGAGATAATTACACATATCAAGGGATTTCAAAGTAAAACTATTGTAATATGCAAAGGTTGTTTAAATGGGTGCACTGACTGTCAAACACTCCTTCTGCTGTTGATCACGCTTACTTAAGGCACAGATGCAGGAAATTTTCATTGGTCCTGCCAAATCACACAGAGACTGGATGAAAGGAAGACTTCCAAAGGTTACCTCAGAGACGCCATAGTGTGAGCTGTACTAAGTAACCCTTGCTTCTCTGCTTTTTCTGGTTCTTCCACTCATTGACGACCAATACCTGAACCCAACCAGGTCTCCAATTTCAAAGTAAGTTCATTCTCAGTTGTCTTGGCTCTCCTTATTCTTTTTTTTTTTTTAAAGATATAATTGACATAATATTATGTACGTTTAAGGTGTCTCTGTTGATTTGACACATTTGTATGTTGCAATATGATTATCAGAGAAGCTTTAGCTAATGCCTTTATCACCTCACATAATTACCATTTCTTTGATGTGATGGAAACAATTAATATGTAGTCTTTTAGCAACTTTGAAGTATGTAATACGGAATTGTTGATGATAATCACTAGACTGTGCATTAGAGCTCCAGAACTTTTTTAGCTTCTGGTTTCAAGTTTGTACCCTTAAATATCTCCCTAAAATCCCCATCCCACAGGCCCCAGTAACCACCATTCTACTCTCTGTTGCTACAAGTGTGGGTTTTTTAGACTCCACATATAAGTGATATCATACAATATATGTAGTCCTCTGTCTGACTTATTTCACTCAGCATAATGCTCTTAGGATCTACCCATGTGGTTGCAAATGGCAGGATTTCCTTCTTCCTCATGGATGAATAATATTCATCTTTATCCATTCATCTGTTGATGGACACTTAGGATTTTGGCTATTGTGAATGATGCTGCAGTGAATACGGAAGTACAGATATCTTTTCCATATCCTGTTTTTATTTTCTTTGGATATAAAACAAGAAATAGAATTGTCGGACCATATTATAGTTTTCTTTTTGACATTTTGAGGAACCTCCACCTTTTTTTCCATAGTGCCTGAACCAATATACATTCCTACCCACAGTGCACAAGTGTTCCATTTTCTCCACATCCTTGCCAACATTTGTTATCTCATTTTTTTTTTTGATAACAGCCATTCTAGTAGGTGTGAGGTAATATCTTATTGTGGTTTTAGTTTGCATTTCCCTTATGATTAGTAATGTTGAGCATCTTTTCAGGTAACTGTTGGCCATTTGGATAGCTTCTTTGGAAAACTGCCTATTCAGTTTCTCTGCCCATGTTTTAATTGGATTGTTTTTCTGTTATTGAGTTGTATGAATTCTTCATATATTTTGGATGTCAACCCCTTAGCAGATATATGGTTGCAAATATTTTCTCCCATTCTATAAGTTTCCTTTTCATTTTGTTAATTGTTTCTTTTACTGCACAGCTTTTAAGTCTGATATAGTCCCACTTGTCAATTTTTGCTTTTGTTGCTTATGTTTTTGGGGTCATATCCAAAAAGTCATTGCCAAGACCAACGTCAAGAAGTTTCTCATCTATTTTTTCTTCTAGGATTTTTAAGGTATCATATCTTATGTTTAAGTCTTTAATTCATTTTGAAGTAACTTTTGTGAGTTGTGTAAGATAGGGGTTAGACTTCATTCTCCATGTGGTTATCCAGTTTTCCAACACTATTTATTGCAAGAAGTATTCTTTCTCTATTAAGTATTCTTAGCTCCCTGGTCAAATATTAGTTAATATATATGTGAGGGTTATTTTGGGGCTCTCTATTCTGTTTCATTGGTCTATGTGTGTATTTTTATGCCAGAACCTTACTGTTTTAAGTACTATTGCTATGTAGTATAGTTTAAAATCAGGAAGTGTCATGCTTCTAAATTTGTTCTTTTTCTGGATTGCTTTGGCTATTCATGGTCCTATACAACAAACCAACAACAAATATTATACTCAGTAGTGAAATGTTGAAACCTTTCCTCTAACAGTGGGACCAAGGGGTGCTTACTTTCACCACTCTTATTCAACATAGTTCTGGAAGTCCTACCTAGAGGAATTAGGCAAGACAAAAAAAAAAAAAGACATTCAAATTGGAAAGGAAGAAGTAAAATTGTCATTATTTAGAGATTCTATAATCCCATATAAAGAAAATCCTAAAAACTTAACCATAAAACCATTGGAAAAATCCAAAAATTTCAGTAAAGATTCAGGATACAAAATCAGCATGCAGACTCAGTTGCATTTCTAACAGCTAGCAACAAAATATCTAGGCAAGAAATAAAGAAAACTCTCCTGTTGCCAATGGCATCAAAAAAAAAAAAAATATTTAGCAATAAATTTAACCAAAGAAGTGAACGGCCCATATAATGGAAACTAAAAATTTTGCTGAAAGAAATTTAAGAAGACACATAAATGGAAAGATATCATGTGTTCATGGATGGGAAGAAATAATATTGTTAAAATGTCTATATTACCGCAAATCATCTATAGATTCAATACAATCCTTTTCAAGATGCCAATGGCATTGTTCATGGAAAAAAAATTTCTAAACTTTGTATGTAATCACAGAAGAATACAAATAGGCAATTTTCTCTTCATTTTTATAAAAATATTAACCAATAGAATAAAATATTAGAGAAAAACTTAAATCATGAAAATTAAAATAAATGAAGTAAAATGTTTCTTGATTGTTAGAAATAGAATGTTGTAGATAACAGGGACATACAAGGATACTTTTGGTTTTCCATCTAAGCAAAATCCAAGACTGCCAGGTTCTTGTAATAATCCCCAGTGTTGCTGAAGTTAAGGAAGATATATATTTTCCGCAATCCCCCAAAATCTACTGCATACATGTTGAATTTTCGTATGGAGAAGAAGATAAAATGGCTTATGAATTCTCAGTCTCAGCAGCAAATGAAAAGTTGTAAATCTAAAACTAATGGTCACAATGTAAATAAAATATTAAGAACAACTGGTACATAATACAAATTCTATTTTGGCCATGCTCTTCGTTTGCTTTTTTAATAATATATTTTGTACCCTCAGGGGCAATGAGTGAAAAATATTTAAATGTCAACATACATACATTTTATGTTGTCTGAGTAATTTTCATAATGACTTTGTTCCTCTACCTCTCTTGGTAGTGGAAGTAAAATAAATATTACAAGACTAGAAATCTAATACATTAGATATGGGACTAATAAATATGTTAATATTTGACAATGGTGAATTTAGTACAGATTTTTTTTCCATGGAAAAATGTTTTAAGTGCTAAGATATGAGGCTGTTAAAATAGAGTAAGGGCATATAAGACTACTATAAAATCATTAGTGAAACAGTAATTAATTTGAGCAATTCCTGATAAACTTCTGAGTCTTATGCATAAACCTTGGCAGGTGCTAGACAACATGATAAATACTGAAATTCTGCCAGATGTCAATGATAACAACTACTCGACAGTGATAAGAATAAAATGTTAGCAGAGAAAATCACTTCAAGTAGATTATTCCTGTCTAGCCTCAGCTGGCTGTAACTAGGGTTGAATAAAACAGTTACTTTGAAGTTCCCTAGGGTATGCTCTGGGAGAAAATGTGGGTAGATGGTGGAAAATTTTCCTCTAATTTCTATAAAGTCTGTGTTCTGTGCTAAAGAAAAGAAAATTGAGGGCAACCTAATACATTATTACATTCTAATACTTTGAAATAATACAGAGATTGTTAGAGTCTTGTACTGTTCTTGACTTTAACAACCTCATGAACTATGTCTTCCTAGGCATCTTTTGGTGTGAAAGTTTACTTAAATGTCAAGTGTTTACTATTCTTATCTTTGAGTTGCTAGAAAAACATAAGCATGGAACTAATAGAATACTTTTCAGTTTGTAATTACATTGAAAGATATAATTAAAAAAGGCTAAATCTATACAATGTTGTATGCCAACCATACCTCAATAAAGTTGGAAGAAAATAATTTGGGGGAAGGCTTATCCAGCACATTAAGCAAATATCTATTTTTTCTAAAATGATTGTTTTCCATCTTTCTTCCTTCCCCTGCAGCATATAGGTGTTCTACATTCATTGATAATGAAGTGACTGTTTTAAATCAGTTTTATACTAAGATTATGTTTTAGGAAGTTAACAATTGAAATTAAAGTATTGTCCAAATCATTGGCAAAGGAGAACAAGTCAAATGCTAAATAAATAAGATACATTCATTCTCCAATTTCGATATACTTCAAAATTTCATAAAGAGAAAAAAGGGAACTTGTCTAAACTCAGTTATTGTTTGCATTGTCCAAATCATAGGAAACGAAAGGATAACTCAGTAGTTCTGCCAATAAGATCTAAAGTCTAGGTAATTGCTTTTCTCATATATTATAAATCTTAAAAGAGCTCTTAATGTAATGTTTGTTTAAAACTCAACAATATCTACCACCTAGTATAGAGAGCCTCAGCTTTATTTTTTTTCCTACTTTTATGTTCTTGCTGATAGATTTGGCCATTTTATAGATATTAAAACAACAGGCAACACAGTGAGGACCATAAAAACTTGGCAAGTTTTGCTCTCTGGCAGTAATTCTCATTTTTTCCATCAGAACAGAGCAATAAAAACTCAGAGAAAAATCTTAATAGGCTATATGGCAATTTCTAGCCCTGGAGCCTCAGTTTTTAATCTTTTCTATAACCTGAACCTGCAATCACTATGTTCTGAGTGGTGAAGCCGTGTGTGTGTCTGTGTCTGTGTCTCACACAAAAGAGTGAGAGATTCATAGACCTCCAAGACTCCCAGTAAAGTATTGGCTTTCTTTTAGAAAATATTTATTATATAAAAGAACTACAAAAAATCACTTGATTAAGATACTTAATATACAAAATAGAGACTATGGGATCAATAGTAAAATGAATAATTATTACATTTATGGCTCAAGAGTTGAAGGAACTCTGCTCTCTTAGATTTACTTAGTACACAAATATTCAAAACTAACTGAGGTAATAAAGCATCAGATTTATAAAGTGAACTCTGAATGCAATAAAAAGTATGACTTAGCTATTACATCCCATAAAACATTTTAATATTTAGAAATCACCAATACAAAAAGCAAACATTCTAAGATACTCCTTCACAATTTTTGTTTGAACTCTCTCTTCAGCTTTCCTATTTCCAGCTTTTGGCCACCTCACCTAGTAAACTGATGTCTAGCTGGTTTTAAGATTTGTTCTATGGTATTCTTTTTTAAAAATTTTTCATTGAAGTACAGTCAATTACAATGTGTCAATTTCTGGTGTACAGCAAAATGTCCCAGTCATGCATATACATACATATATTTGTTTTTATAATTTTTTCATTAAAATTTATTACAAGATATTGAATATAGTTCCCTGTGCTATACAGAAGGAACTTTTTAAAATCTATTTTTATATATAGTGGCTACCATGTGTAAATCTCAAACTCCCAAATTTATCCCTTCCCACCCCCTTTTCCCAGTAACTGTAAGTTTGTTTACTATATCTGTGAGTCTATTTCTGTTTTGTAGATGAGTTCAGAGAGTCTTTTATTTTATTTTTTAAAGATTCCACATATAGGTGATATCTTACAGTATTTTTCATTCTCTTTCTGGCTTATTTCACTTAGAATGATGATCTCCAGGTCCATCCATGTTGCTGCAGTATACCACAACTTCTTTATCCAGTCATCTGTTCATGGACATTTAGGCTGTTTTCATGTCTTGACTATTGTATACAGTGCTCCTATCAACACTGGGGTGCATGTACCTTTGAATTAGAGTTCCCTCCAGATATATGCCCAAAAGTGGGAATGCTGGATCATATGGTAAATCTATTTTTAGTTTTTTGAGAAATCTCCACATTTTTGATGGCTCTGTGTTTCGAGCAATCAATCTTCTAGGGGAAAGAAACTGTTTAGATTTTTTTTTTTTGAGTACTCTCGTCTACGTCCTTTGGATCCATAGAAAAGTTGTAACTGGGCTTTATACTTTGTTTATTTTCATACTCCAAATAGATCATCCATTGTTCAAAAAAAAATATGGACAATAAGATACTCTCTATGTACCACTATCAAATACTCCTGTGATCATTACAGCTTTTCAGGCTGTATTAATTTGCCATTTCAAAAACATTACTATTATTAATATTATTTTATCCATCCATCCAGCCAGCTTCTTTGACCATTTATAGGCATCCTCAGTCTACCAACAGTCAAATTAAATTATTTGTATATATTATTCAGAAAAATCATTGATAAATCATAATAATTTATTTAATTTTTAAACAATATATCTATTACATATAATGTACTTGTTATAAAACATAACAAAATACAAAATTCTGCTGCGATCTGATCTAACTAGAACCTTGCCAATAACTTTATTGTGCAATCTTCCCCATTTCTTTCCTCTGCCTCTTCCAAGAGGTCACTACTAATGGGAATTTTAGCTCTGTGGTGCTTTTTGTAAAGCTTTGTATTAAAGACTTATGTGTATTATTCTGCAATTCTTTTTCATACAATACTATATTTCTACAAGAACTCTATGCTGTTTACTGTCATTCTTGTACACATTATCTTATAAAATTGAACATATATATTCATGTTACATCCCAGCAATTTTACTCATAGATATATAGAACAAGGGGGGGAAAAAGTTGTTCATGTTTACTAGTACACATGTACAGAATTGTTTATTGCAGCTTTGGACATGACAGCAAAAAACAAACATACAATTAAACAAACAAGAAGCGAGCTAAATGTCTGCAAAGTTGACAACATTTGGATTTGGATAAACTGTGGTATTCTCATATCCTGACATACCATGAAGCAGACTTTATTTTTGAAATACAGAAATAATTAACCTAAAATTTTATTTTTTTAAGCTGGAATAGTTTTGCATCTGATAAATACAGAGTTGTATTCAGGAAATTCTGAAGATATCATTTAGAAATTCACAGTCTTTGATTGGAATTGCTGTTGTTTTTTAAACCTTTCTTTGTTAAAATCAGCCTTTCTCCAGTCTCTTACCTCCCTTTTGTTTGTTAACATTGTTCGACATCTGAATGAACCTACTTTCACCCAGAGCTCCTTCTCCCCAGGTGCTTCTATTTGCAGACAGAAATCTTTCACAGTGTCCATACGGCACTATCAATTATTGATATAATATAGACCCTACAGCTGCTCAAGTTTTGTAAGTGCTCTAAACCGACAACAATGTGAATGTCATAAATAAATCAAGACCTACCAGAAGTTTTGCTGGTTGAAGCTGCTGGAGAAAGGAGCTCAAATTTTTTTTTGGCAGTTGAAACACTTCTGCCTGAGTCAGACACCATTCCCTCTGAGGTTTGTGAATGAATTGTGGAACAGGCCAGAGTTCTGCAGAAAAAGGATGCTGTCTGTGATACTGTAAAATGGTCTCTAGGGGATATAAAATAGGTCCACAGTAAGCATGATATGCGTACACATTAGGATGAGGTTTTCAAGGAGATCATCTTGACAATGGAAAGATTAACTGTTTTTAGCAATTTCTTTCTGCTAGAATAAATTTAAGTCTGTGGAGCATAATATTTATAATATAGCATTTGTACTGCCATGTTGGAAATTTGGCAACAAGAGGTGAGGATAAAAGGGTGGAGATGAAAGAACAGAAGGACACAGACAAAAAGGATGCCTTGGAGAATTAGACATTCTTTTCACTCTGCCTTTTTTTTTTAATGGTAAGTTTCTTATTCTGAATCATCAATTCAGAGAACAATCATTCATTTTGCTTACTGAATAAACACTATGTTTAGTACTGCAGTGGACACTAAAATGAGAGTGGTCAAGAAAATAGAGAAGTACCATACCTCACTAAGTATATATGCTACTGTATTTTATACTTTTCCATCCTTTGAATGACTAAAGACAAATATTAGTCAATGGTCAAAGATGTTGGCACTATAGATTACAGAGTTAAAATTAAATTATAATTCTGGTTTGACTATTTTGGCTATATTTATTGTAAGACATTTCAAAGAAAGTGGTCAGATTCAAAATATGAATCAAGAAAGTGGTGAAATTGCACAGAGTAACTTCCAGTAAAAAAGAAAAAATCTATCTATTGATCAGTCTTCCTATCTACACACACATAAACACATAAACAGAGACATACGTATATAATATATCCATGTGTAGGTATATATATACACCTACTTTCATATATACCTACATGCCATATTACTGAAGGCTTCAGCCTAGTTCCTCAAATTTTTTTGAGTCATATAAGTAATTCTCATTGTTTAAGTACCCTTTTTCTGGGAAATCAAGTGTGAGAATGAAGAACAAATAAATAGAAGTGACTGGAGAATAAATTTCCTACTACTTGAATTTAGATTTATTGAATGAATCCCTTCTAGAGTGTAATTTGACTTGGCAAGGCAAGAAATCAGAACAACAAAAAGGAAAATATATCTGTATTAGGAAGAAGACAACTGGTAATGCCAATAAAATGTTATTTGTTTTTGGTTCAATTTTTGTATGTACTTATGAGATATATTAGAAAATATGAGAAGTAAAAGTAGTTGTGGCTATCCTTTGCTGAATACTCCACATCGAAGAAGAAAAACTGCATAAATAATACTGACATGGGAATAAATTCCCATGAAAACACCGTGATTAATGAAATGGGATACATATTGTAAGTGAAATTGGTTGAGTAGACTATGGTGAAATCACTAGTGCCACATAAAATCAATGACACATAATATCTTCAGAAAACATGACTATGATACGGCGTGGTAAGAGACAGGCAAAATATAAAGCCACATGATTCCATCTTTCAGGCAGAAATTAAGTAGATTTAATTTTAACTTGATTTTTCTGGATTATATTTTAAATTGTACTATTTATGTTAGTAATTTACATTTGGAAAGGATGATTAACAAGGACATATCATTGCCATACCACACTGAAAGCAAATTGAATTACTCTAAACACATACACACACACACATATACATAAACTCTATTTTCACTAAATATAAGTTAGAAAATACTCATTTTACTCTTAAATTTTCATAGTATTCACACAAGAAATTTTGTAATTTTCCACATCAGTGTTTCCTATAGACACTCCCATAATTTATTCAACTAAATATCTAGCTGAACTTTTTCTTAATTTGAAAGTTGTATTTCATTCCTTAATCTTCTTCACAGTAAGAATATGTCCTGAATCAAAGGAAATGAATAGATAATCCTTTGAAAAATAAAATTCTTATAGATAGTAACAGATGAAAAAAAAAGTTCTTCCCCCTTTAGAAGTCCAAGAAATTCAGTGATGACAGCAGGGGTAATAAGAATTGATTTATTCCCCCACATTAGTTAAATTCAAAATAAAAAATATAATAATCAGTACTTGTAATGCTTTTGGGTATTAAAAAAGTGGAGTTATAAATTGGTAAAATATTTTTGGGAATCTTTTTAGAAATATATATCAATCTTAAAATTGTTTACACCTTTTTACTGTGGCATTTTACTTATTAGAATATATCATAAGGGGTAATTTGAAATCCAGACAAATATTTATTGGTTTTGATAAAACTAAGAAAAATAACTTTAATATTGTTTAAAGATACTTATTGCAATGCCATAGAAAGGAGGTATTTAAATTCCATAAATATTTATTGTATCCTTTCTTTTTTCTAAGATCCATGTTGCAAAGATGGATAAACACTGCACTTATCATCAATGAACTTTAGGATGTATGTGTATCTTTTCTTTCTACTCCTGCTCTTTGATCATGACATATTTTTTTTCCTTCAGTTTTTACTTCTGCCTATAGTTTAAATTCAGGGTTCCTTAAGGCTTGGTGAGTATTCTCTCTATATAGATTCTTTCCGGCAAAAAATAATTTATTGGTTCAAAACCTCCTCGAGAACTTCCCAAGTGTAATAAAAAAAAAAAAAAAAAGCCCCCTTTTGCAGAAGTCAGGGAGAGACAGAAGCAAGAGGAGAACCACTCCAGATTGGCAGGTGACAGGTTTAATAAGCAGGGGAACTTACTTACAAGGCTTGTCTTGAGTGGCCGCAAGATGAGTAGTTTTCCACACCCGCCCCCCAAATCTTAAAAATAGAGGTTTTAACTGGGTTTGGTCACATATAACATCCAGATAGTCTGAATACCACATTTCCGTCTCTGGGCTGTATCCTTAGGATAGCTCTTAGGAATGAAGACCTAAGTGCAGAATGTACATTTTAAGGAGAGGGAAGGGAATGGGGAGACTCCAATGGCCTGGGTCCAGCTCTCGGGTCAACTAGCAGTTGTATCTTCTCAATGACCTCCCCCAACATCACTGAATAGCCTCCTGATACAACAATATGTTTCTATCTCAGACCTCTTGCCTGAGATCTCAACCTGCATTTTCATTCCAAATCATCTATCCAAATGTTTACAGGAAATACAAGGTTAACACCAAAAGGCAAACTTTATTGTTTCTCTGAAACTTTTTTCACCCTTGATGTCTCTTTGTTTGGCAAACACTCCACCAGTTTATAGTTACAGAGAGGAACTTCATCTTCCTGCAATATTCATACCCAATTATCCTGAACATCTGTAAAATATTTCTCTTCGTGGACACCAGTATGCAATTCTCTGTCCCAAAAGACCCATTTTTAAAAAAATGATATGTCCTCATGGGTTAGACTAGTAACTAGCGTAGTATTGGACTAACTCAATAAATGTTTGCTGAATAAATGTTTATTGAATGAAAGAATGAAATACTTTGGAAATATCTGTAGAGGCATCTCCAATTAGGTTAGAAAAATTAATGTTTGGGATGATTTAAGTTCTGCCAGAAGAATATGACACAAAGTTAAGTGGATTCCTACTTACATAGTTATTGATGAAAATTGATTTTGTTTCCACAGCTATAGATACTTTTAAAACAAAAATGCGTTCTTTCTAGAAATGGAATACACTTAATAAAGCCTCTAAAATACTTTGGGTATTGACATCTCCATTATGTGTATAAACTGTTGACAAAATAATGTGGAAATACAAACAATTCTGAGCATATTACACTGAGGAAAATTAAGTCTATTGTTAAAAAAAAGCTAATATGGATGCTTGTGTTTTTCACATTTAAACTCTTTTCAGATTTAAAAAGAGTGTCTTGGATCTATAAGGACTGTATTAGAAAAACAAAAGTAAAAAAAAAAAAAGCCCTTTTATTTGAAGTACATAAGAGAATTTCTATACAGAAAATTCATTCATTTACTTGTTTTTGACTTCAATTAATATTTTTTTGAGAACTATTCATATGCAGAACATTGGTCTTGGCATTAAGATACCTTAGTGAAAAATAGAGTTTTTTGTCTACATGAGGCTTACATTTTAGTGATAGGCAATAAATCAAAATAGACAACCAATAATACACACAGTAAGTAACCAAATTATATTTTTCATTATAAATTACATGAAATAAAAGAGAAAATGAAACAGGATTGAGAGGAATAGAGAAGGTTGAAAGTGGTAGACTGTCACTTTAAGTATGGGATCAGGTTAGACATCGTCAAGGAGATGGAACCTGAAGAACACTTCTTTTTTCATTTGTCTGGATGGAGAGCTTTCTTGATGATGCAGATAAGCATTGCCAAACCGCAAAATGGGAGAGGAAAAGGAGTGTTAGAGAAACAGCAAAGGAGAAGGAGAAAATATGTGTGGAGTAAAAATATGAGCGTAGAGTAAGTGATGGGAAATGATAATGGAGAGGCTGACCCTGAAAGTACTCTTAAGGTACAAAAAGACACTGGCTTTCCTTTGGGGAAAGTTGGGAGATAATTCAGGTTTGGGACAGAGGATTATTATGATCAGCCCAAGATTTCAGAAGTCTCTTGGTTTACTTTCAATATACGTTTCATAAAAATAATAATAAAATAAAAATGACTCCCTATTTAAAAGGCCTAGTGTGGTTTCTGTTTCCTTGACTAGATCTTGTCTGATCACGGTGAGTTAGGGAAAGAAGGGCTTCTGAGCACTGCGGGGAAGGTTGGAGTTTTCATTGATGGAGATAGGAAAGTCAGTGAGCAGAGCAGCATGAAAACTAACTAGCCATAGTCATTTATGTATGAAAGTTGAAGTAGTGAATGGACAGTTTGAATAAATCTCTTGATCAATGGGAGGAGTTCACAGTATGCAGCATAGGGAAGCCAGCCTGGCAGTCACTTGAGTTGAAGGAACAGTGGTTCCAAGCTGGGGAAACCACAGTAGGTAGAACTCACAGAAAGAGCTTCAGAGAAGAGCGAGATCCACAGAGAGCGTTCCAGAGCTTTGCAGAGAACTGACTGAGTCTTAAACTGAGCATGGTCAGAGAATGTACATGAAAAAAATGACCAGAAGCTTGTGAAAGAATCCTTAGAAAGGAGCAAGTGGAACAATTCCTGGGGTTCATGCAGGGCTAGGAATTATTAGTGTTCCCACCAGGCAAAGTACAAAAATCAATAAACATGGGTGTTGGGAATATTGGGCAGAGTACTCAGAAGGATAATGTCTGAGTAGTGGGTCAAAATTAACTGTAAAGTAATGCTCTGCCTAACAAAAGCTTAAAACCAAGCTTGTAAAGGGTAAAACTCTTTTTAAATAACTAAGGTGCATCATAGAACAAAGGCCAAGGATAGTTTTTGTACTGAATTTTCTTTTTTAAAAAGTTTTTGATGTGCCAAAAAATGACACGCATTGCAAAATAATGACTATTTTGATGAGTTTGGACATATGCATGCACTCATTATATCATCACCCCAGTCAAGGTACTAAAGATACCCATCACCTCCAAAAGGTTCCTGGTGTTCTTCTGTGGATTTTTGCTTGCTTGTTGTTCAGCTTGATAAAAACTCAACATGAGATCTATCCTCTTAGCATAGTTGAATAAGTGCATAATATATTATTTCTTCCACAGATGTTTGGCAGAAGCCAAGAGTGAAGCCACCTAACCCTAAAGTTTGTTGTTGTTGTTGTTGCTGTTGTTGTTGTTGTTGTTGGAATACATTTAATGCAAATTCAATTCATTTAATAAATACAGGACTGTTTCCTTTTTGAGTGAGCTTTAGCAGTTTATTTCTTTCAAGGAAGTTAGCCATTTATCTGTTGTCAAATATGTTATCATTAAGTTATTCATAACATTCCCCTATTAATCTTACTGTCTGTGGGATTTTCAGAGATGACTCATTTTTCATTGCTTATATTAGAGAATAGAATCCCCATGGCCATTTTTAGAACCCTTTAAGCAGAATATACAGCTTCCTATAGATTTTTTAAAAGACTGAGCACTTTATTGACCTACTAAAGAAATTCTTCTGACAGAAGGCTACTTTGCAACCTAGTGTAAGGAGAATCCTTTAGGTACAACTTCTTCATTACTATTTACCCACATGGGTTATATACTGGTTAACACAAATTCTATAGCAAAGGGATGCAAGTGAACAGATAGCACAGACGTACAAATGCCTTAAGCCAAGGTATATATTTCAAGCTCATCCGAAGTATATTACTCATTCCTCTCCACATACACAAGGGTTCTAGTCTAATGATAGTTGCAAGACCGGGTCCTTGATGTCATCCAAAATGCACAGCAACACTCATTTCAGGCATCTTTCTTTCAACCTGGAACATAATGATTTTAACATTATCTAGACTATTTTCAGAATGGAAAGTCACTGTTTCATACCATTCTTTCTAATAATCTAACCCAAGAATTGGGGAAGACGTTCCAAGCATTTGGTATAGGTCACCTTAGGTTCTAGGCACTGTTAATGTCTGCCTCAGTGGTTGTCTTGGTAAGAGTAAAGCCACACTCCACAGAGAAAGCCTAAGAACATGCTGTCCACTAAAACAGCCAGGGCTATTTGAGAGAGTTTAGGAGTGTATATTATGCACCAGCCTGTCCAGAAAGGTCAGACTTACGGAGATTTTAATGTTTCCAAAATAGATTCAGAACTTCCAGATTTATTTATTTCTGTCTCACTCCATCATTTTGTTATTCTGTTATTGGACCCAGGAGTCCCCAGTAATGCAGTCCTCTTCTTTATAACCCTCCAGCTTGATAAGTTTATGCATATTATGTGAAAACACATGTGGCCCCCACAACATTCACCTCCCAAGTGCATATATCTTGGGTGTGTTTTTTAATACTTCAAATCCTTGAGTTTTCTTTTCTGGGAATAAAGTCTAACTTGGGATTCTTTACAGAACAATAAATTTTTCAATATCTTCATCAAAATGAAGGGAGAATATCAGATGAGAATTCCAGGAAAGTAAATTTTTAGGTATATATATAGCCAAATGTACCTTAGACTTCAATTTATATCTATGTATAGCCAATTAAACTATTAATAAAAGTGACCTTGAAAATAAATGTAGTTTTAAATATAAAATTACTATATTATGATCAAGATGATATGGTATTGAAATTGTTAGAACTGTTGTGCAGCTTTGAAAGAGGAAAGCCAGTTGTTGCTAAATAGCTTTGTTAAATCAATATGTGATTCAATAAGTGAAAATTCCAAACCCTTATGCTAATTTCTCTTCGAATAAATATGTCTAGTAACAAAACTTACACATCAATAGGTACAAAATTTATTGTATATTGAACTAAATACTATGAAATCAAGATAAATAAATAAGTCACAGAGTCACTCATCAAGTGAATTTGTACCTTTAACAATGAATATTTTAAAGTTACTATTGAAAACAAAAAAATTACAGTCAGTCATGACTAAACAAAAGACATAAGCCAAGAAATTTAAGTACTGCTTTATTCTTTGATGTATTTGTCTTCATGGAAAATCTTTTTCTGATGACAATTTTTAACATTTTAATTTATATGTATTCACATCAATCTAAACCCTAGATATAAATTGTCATGCACTGTTTACACCTCCTAAATATGATAAAAGTATTTATGCCAAGTTCTTAGATAAGAATTAAAGTATATATTCATTTAGCACCAACCCAGTGGTTCTAATTCCACTTCTATAATTGTTGAGTCACATTTCCCACAGTGTTGGAGTAACTTTCTGGTATGGAGTTCAGAAGTGAAGAAACACACTTATCTTTTGTAATCAGTGTGGAACACACGGTGTACTGTTACTACATTGGCTTTGCACAGCCAGAGTGCATCAAGCTGTTACTACTGAGTCAAAACTCAGCTTGAATTCAGAAGAAAAGTAAGCATAAACAATGAGACTTCCCAATTAAAAGGTCTGGTCTCTCATGTAGACAATTGCTTTCTCATATGCTTCCTTCAGTGCATAAAGCACAAAGCAGAGAGTTTCTAAAACATAAACTATGTCATGTTATCTACTTGCTAGCTTTTCTAATCATTACCTATTAAGCCCTGTATCTTTTGGATCCTGTAGAGCACTGTAACCTGGCCTCTGGCACAATGGCTGCTTTCAGATTCATGGTTACTCCAAGCTTCCTGCAGTAGAAGAGTCTTTGCACGGCATCATCTTTCTGCCTGGAACTCTCCCCTTCTTGCTCTCTCAGCCTTCTATTCCATCAGATCTCTGAATAAATGTAACTTCTGAAAGATCTTCCCTGAACACTTTCTCCAGAGTTGGTTGGCGCTGAATATTTTTAGTCTATTTGAATATCTATAGTCTGAATCACTGGAGTTTCTTCCTTCTTTAATGGCACTCCTCATACTTCTTATTATTTTATTGTTGGCTGACTAATTGTATTTAGTCATTTCTTCCCTTCCTTTTCCCTCTTTACTTCCATCCTGGAAACTCCATAAGGACAAAGGCTGTATTTCTTTGACTTTATCCATCCAGCTCTAAGCACAATGTTGACACAAAGTACCTATGCAGTAAATTTTTTTAGCAAGTAAATCATGTATATCAAACATCTGGATGATTAATTATATTTTTACATATTCTACTTACTGTAAAATTGATATTTTATTGATAGAAAACAATGTCACCTTTTTTTCTAGTGGCTTTGGTGGATATGAATGCAATCTACTCATATTCTCATGCCGTATCCCTCTTGTGACTAATAGCATTCATTAGAAAGTTGGCTTTTAAGAATCATGAGTACATTTGGAGTTTATACAATAACCAAATTTATGTCATTAATATCATTCCTCTTAATAGCCCTTCGTAAGAAGCTCTGGAAGGTCACTGTGGAGGGGTAGATAACTTTGTGCAAAGCCAAAGGATCTTCTGAGAGCAAAGAAATAGACATCCTTCCTCCTTGTAAGCACTAATGTTATTGGAACATGTATGATAAAAAATGTCTTTTTTTTTAAATTGAAGTATAGGCAGTTTACAATGTTGTGTCAATTTCTGGTGTACAGCTTAATGTTTCAGTCCTACATATATGTACATATATTTGTTTTCATATTCTTTTTCATTATAGGTTACTACGAGATATCGAATATAGTTCTCTATGTTATGCAGAAGCTTGTTGTTTATTATATATATATAGTATGATGAAAAATGTTCATCTCAAATAAGACATTGGGACTGTGTAATAGAAATGACCATGAAGGAGCAAGGACTCTGGGCAGGTGATCCAGGCTTAGCACGAGGGCCAAAGGACAATTAGAGAAGGCTGGCTCTCACACAGTATGTGGCTGCTCTGGGACACTCTGCTGAGACAATTGCCCTGGCATAGAGGAAACACTTTGGCAGTATGGTTGCTCACAAAGTGTAAACTAAACAGCCACCATCTGTTTGGCGGAGACTGGATATAAGCCAGGAGGTATGGTATTGTCTTCAATTGGAAGAGCACTGAAAATCAATAGAAAATCAGTGCAGCAGTGAGCAAGGCTCTCTTTAATTGTGTAGGATTTGTGTTCTACAGGACACATAACAAAAGCAACTGAGGCCAAAAGTCTGGCCTGCTAAAGGATTATTCAGCACATATCAGCTGAGCGCAGCAGTTCTGGGAAGTTTTGTGAAGGAAGATCTGTACGTGGATGGTCCATGAAGTTTGAAGTTAATGAATAACATAGACTTATTTTAATATCTCTAGGAGACACCATCAGTGTCTCATCTATATCCCACTGATCCTTACCATTTCCACACAGACGGGCCCTAGTTCCAATTGCCAGTCTTTGTGTCTTCTTCACTGTAGACTCTGACTACCAGAGCCAGCCTTGCTCACGTGCTGAGATGGTTTAAAGTGTTGCTGAATTAAAGAAACCCTTGGAAAAGTGTATTCAACCAATGAGAATCGGTAGCCCACTCCTCAAACTCCTGCACATTTTAAGAGAAATAATTGAGGAAGGCATTCTATAATGGTACCCAGAATTCCTAGGTGAAATCAAGTTTCACTAGCTCTCTTTTTGCTTCCCAGTCCACATCAGAGGAGGTGGACCCAGATGAGGGAGAGTAAAGAATAGAATACCTGAAAAAAGACCTAGCTTCAATGTACTCATCTCCATTGTAAAGCAATGAAAGAGTGAAAGAACATATCCTGCCTCTTCTCTATTCAAATTTCTGGGACTGAAACAACTACTCAGTCATTGGTTGCAGAAAGATGGTATATGACTTGAACTGAAAATTTTTTAAAAATATTTTATTGAAGTAGAGTCAATTTACAATATTGTGTCAATTTCTGGTGTACAGCACAATACTTCAATCATATCGGAACATATATATATTCATTTTCATATTCTTTTTAACTATAGGTTACTAAAAGATATTGAGTATACTTCCATGTGCTATACAGTAGAAATTTGTTATTTTTCTATTTTATATATAGTAGTTAGTATCTGCAAACCTCAATCTCCCAATTTATCCCTTCCCACCTCTTTCCACCACTGATAGCCAGGGAAAGTATAGTCAGTTACAGTGTGTCTGTTTCTGGCATATTGAAATGAAATTTAATTGGAGGTTTAAACACAGGGATATATGGAGATTAATAACAGAAAGTGTATATTAAAGGAGTCATATAATCTTATAATTAAGGAATTTACTAATCATTATAGAAGAGAGATTCTTTATTATCTAGCTGGGAATAATTAAAAACATAAAGAAATTTAAAAATAAAGCATATTCAAACTGACTCATATTTATACCCACTATACTTACATTGTTTATTCAATGAGTTACATATCTGAAAACCAAAGTGCCGTACAATAGATCACAGAAGACACTAAATCCATTATTTTTATAAGTAAAAGTAGTGGTAACCAAGACATATTTATACAACCAATATAACCTGCATCACTGGTTGAAAGTTGCCATTGTTAGAGTTCTCTTGACAATATAGTTGGCCTTTGCTATCCCAGGTTATGCATTCCCAGATTCAAACAAGTATGGATAGAAAATATTACCAAAAAAAAAAAAATTCCAGAAAGTTCCAAATAACAAAACTTGAATTTGCCACTGTTTACATATCATTTACATTTTATTTATAACTATTTGCATAATATTTACATTCTATTAGGTATTATAAGTAATCTCTAGATAATTTAAAGTATATGAGAGGATATGTGTTGCTATATGCAAATACTACACCATTTTATACAAAGACTTGAGCATCACTGGACTCTGGTATCCACAGGGGTCCTGAAACAGATCCCCTCCCAGCAGACACCAAAGGACAAATGTAGTTCACATGCAATTAGTTTATTTGAGAGTTAATCCTAGTAAACACCTGTAGAGGAGTTAAGAAGTGAGGCAGAAAAGAGAAGAAAGCCTTTTCTCCAACCTTAGCCTCCACCCTTTATTTGACAGATAGAGAATTATGGTCAGTTGTTTACAATTCTGAGAGCTCTTTCTGTCCTATGTTTTCTCATTTTTTTAAAATACAGATAAAAGAGGTGTTGGAGTTATGGTAGGGGTAGCAGATACAGTTAAGCTACCTCCTAACAAACTATTCTGGTCATCTATTATGTGTAAGAGCACCCCCCACAATCATTGGTTTATAATAAGGAGAATCACTTCTTTTGCTCACACATCCACAGTCTGATCAGGACTTTGTGGGGAATTCTGTCTCTGTTCAATATAGCATCAGCTAGAGTGCCTGGATTGGGGCTGGAAGATCTACTTCCAAAGAGGACTTCAGTCAACATGGCTAGAAGGTTGGTGCTGCCCACCAGCTGGGCGCTCAGCTGCAGCACTGGTAGGGGTTCCCGAACACATGAGTCTTACCATGGAGCTGCTTCGGTGCCTCACAACATGACAGCTTGGGTCCAGAAACTGGCACAACATCACTTCCCCCTTATCCTATTGGTCAAAATATTAACACAGTTCTGGGATATTCAGGAAGAAGGGACGGAAAACCTCTTTTTTTAATGGAAGGACTGAGAGAGAGTCTACACTATAATAAGCCTGAGGTAGATGCCCAGTTATTTGTGTTCTCTGTAAAATGGAGGGTGGGACCCTCATCTCCCTTCGTCCTCAGTTGCGTGACATATTAGAAGCCCTAACCAACATTTATTTTTCAACCATTTACATTTATTTGACCTAGTTTCCATTGCATTAAGCCGTGTTGAGAATATTTTTAATTTAATTGTATGTTTTTACCCCTTACAAATTCCTTTTGCTCACATTAGATTCATTGTTTTAAGAAATGAATCATCTTAAGAATCCTCTTATCTAAAGGAAAACTAAAAGGAGAAAAGGAAATATCTTTAAGCTAAGTCGTCAATATGCCGCTTTAACAGATCAAAGCACTGCTTCCTGAAGCAGTTATCAGCTAAATGAGGCCAATCACTTTGAATTTTTCCTTGCTCTGTTCTTTTTCCCTTGCTTGTCCTGTCTTACTGTGTTTTCAGATCATGACTGATCTGTTCTACCACCTTGACAGTTTCCTTTGTCACTAGTAAGGTTTGGATCTGACATTGAACATAGATATGACCAAGGGGACACTCAGAGTTTGTTGGCAAGAAAGTCATCCTAAATAAGAGTGTTCTTGTCTGTGTGCTTAAATATCTGTTGCATCAAATGATTTTTCCCTCAACAAACCTGTCTTCTTTCCAGGGAGAGAAATGGCCTTGTGGAGGCAAATCTCTGTGTCTGAATAAAAACAGGACTAGCTGTAGGGGAAACCATTTGTGTGCTGAAATGAATTCTTCTCTGTGGCTTTATTTTGAACTATATTACCAATATTCCTCACAAATACAAAATTGCACAGCAGAATTTCATATCATTTTGATGAAATGAATAAACTCAGTGGGGACTACCACTGGTGCTGAGGGTCTCCAAGACCGGAGAGCTGGTGCTTATTTTGAAGAGTTATCAGATAAGAACAAAAGACAATATTAAGCTCCAAACAGGCGAGCTGATTTCATGTTTGCCTCAGGCAAACCAAATGTTCACTGTTGGTTTGCTGTTGAATTGTGAAAGCAAAGGCTATAAAAGCAAAAACAATCTTTGTTCTTTTTCCTTTTTCCGCACTGTGGTTCCTTGATACCTGAAAGTAAATATGATTTGCTATGGGTGATGTGCAGAAGAGTTGGTTAGATTTATGGTTCTGGAAACTTTCAACTGTTTTAACATTGTGGACACGGGTGTTAAAAAAATCAAACCACTTCTATGGCAAAGTTGAAATATTGTTACAAAGACTGGGGAATTGAGTTTCAGTGATCTCCTTCCACTATAGTGTCATTGTAAAAGCTGTGAAGTTGCGGTAAAGCAGTAACACCACAAAACGTTAGTTCTGGTGTCCTGGCATTTTTTTCTTTTCTTTTAAGAGCACAGTATGAAACATTAGCTATCATGACCAGAGAGATCAATAATATTCAAATACTCTTTCTTATGTGAACACAAACTTTTGTAGTTGAAAACTATCTTGTTGAGTATGAAACATTGTTTCTTGTTTGAGTGAGATATGCTGATCAATTATGTAAATTGTGACAAATCAAAATCTTAAAGTAGCATATTGTTCCTTCACATTAAGAATAAAGGTATTTACCTTCCCAACTTTCTTTATTGAAAAAAATGAAGAAATAAGGCATAATGTTTTGGTACTTTATGGGAATCTTACTAACTTGATTTATCTTGTCAACAATATCATGAATCAGATGAGGGACTGGAGACCCAGAAAAGTTTGCCTAAATGAGCAGAGGTAGGGAAAAGGCTACACATGGATGCAGGTCTATATTTTAGTGACCTCAAAATCTCTGATAAATCCTTTACACAATAGCTCCTACTGATTCTAAATGTTATCAGGATCACTTACTTGATCTTCTCATCATGAGGAAAAAAGTTCTAGAATATATTCCTCCCATTAGGTAAAGAGGAGAAATGAGTAATACCTTTGATGTTATGCTAAAAGTATAATACTTATACTTTGAATTAAATAATATAATAGACCAAATCGTTTAAATTGTATTATATTTGATAGCAATGGCCAGGAAGTTCTCTGGAAGTTTAATATGTCCATAGTCACACATTGTACTAATTTCCAGGGCTGGTATAATAGGTACCACAATATTGGTGGTGGCTTTTTTTTTTTAAATGACAGAAATGAATTGTTTCCCTGTTCTGGAGGAGAGAAGTCTGAAATCAAGAGATCAGCAGTGTCAGTTCTTTCTGAGGGCTCTGACAATCTTGTTCCTTGACTTCTTTCTAGCATCTGCTGCCGGCCAGCAGTCCTCGCCATTCCTTGGTTTATAGATGCATTACTCTAATATCTGTCTCGATATTCACATGGTACTTTCCCTGTGTGATTCTTCTCCACACTTATGAGGATGCCAGTTGTATCAGATTAAAGGCTCACCCTATTCCAGTATGACTTTATCTTAATTTGCATCTTAATTACATCTGCAACGATCTTATATCCAAATAAAGTCACATTCACAAGTACCAAGGATTAGGACTTCCACACATCTTTTGTGGGGGCACAGTTCAACCCATAACAGGTGGAAATCATGCAGCAGCAATCAGTTAAAAACCATCAAGTAGAAAACTATAAAACCTGAAAGATTTGGGTAGATGTGGGAATTTTGGTATCTGTATGTACGTATATGCGTGTGTTTGTGTATCTGCTAATGTATTCATATTTACACGTGGTATTACAGTTCATGCACTGCTTTTAGACTGCAATCAGCCCTCCATTTCTGAGGGCTCTCAATCCATGAATTTAACCACCTGTGGACTGAAAATATGTATTTTTTAATTCCAGAAAGATCCAAAAGCAAAACTTGAGTTTACTACCTTTGGTAACTATTTACATCACGTTTACATTGTATTTACAACCATTTGCATAGCATTCAGATTATATAAGTGTCAGCAGCTCTTTTGCCCCTTTTCTCTTTGTTACTCTGTTTTCCTCACATCTCTCTCATAAAAATGAGATCGCTATGTAACGTTTAACCTAACTCCTGATTTGGCTTTACTGAATGTACACAATGCCTTGCCTAACATGTTGATTCTTTTCCTGGATTAAAAGGAGTAAGAATGAAGAATTAAGTAGTTAAAGAATGAATGACTCTCTATCCCTAGCTTCCTTTTAGCAAATTTGCTGGTGACCATGCGAGGAAGATAGCATTCAAAGGAAGATCAGAAGTCAGCAGGTCTGCACACAATGGAAAAATGAAGAAGAATCTGACCTCCTACCTTAATGATTAACTTATACTGTTTCCCCTTTTTACATTTAAAAAATGTTATAGCTCCACAGAATCTTTGGAATTGGTCTTAGGACATGAGTCTAACTTCTCCCAAGATTGCCAGCTTGCTGATTAAAGCTACTTTCCTTTCTACCAACATTTACCTCTCAATTATTGTAAGTAATCTAGAGATAATTTAAAGTATGTAGAAAGATTTGCATAGGTTACATGCAAATAATAGATCATTTTATATAACAGACTTAAACATCCTCAGATTTTGGTATCTAAGGGTGATCCTGGATATAATATCCTGCAGATGCTAAGGGATGACTGTAGTTTCTACTTTTGGTAGGGGTACTGTAGAGGAGCAGAATTTGCTACCCCAAAATATGTGTTTTTGGCTTATTAATAATCTTAAGCTGATTATTTTCTAAGAAACATCAGACCGGAAAAATTGAAAACCAGGTGTGAATTATTTTTTTGTAAGAAACATTTGTATTTATAAGGGAAATCTCCATTTGTTAAAGTGTACTAGGAAGAAGAGATTGACCAGTTCTCTAGAAACACTTATCATTGAAGAAGGCAGTAACTTAAATCTATATAGCAGCCTCACCCTGGTTTACTGTGCTTTCCCTGGTAAGTCCCCTGATTCTCCCCACCCTCAGCTTCCTTTTTTGTTTTCAGCAGAGATTGTATTTAAGGTGAGTTACTCAGTTTTCCTGGGTGTCTCCCAGATATACATATTGTTAAACTTTTGCTTGTGCTTCTCTTGTTAATCTGACTTATGCCGATTTAACTGTCAGACCAGCCAGAAGAACGTAGACGACTACAGGAAAATTTCTCCCTCCCAACTGTATAAAGCTATAGAAAGCCAGGAATTTGAACAGACTATTTCAATGATCTGGTATGGATTTTTTTCCTCTTCTCTGTCTACAAATTATTTACCAGTTTTAAGATTTCTTATCTGGAGATATATTTTCAAGAAGTCTTTCTGGATTTTGCTTTGAGACTTGTAAATTTATTATTTTTTTCTTACAAGTAAGAATTGATCGATGCTTTCTTGAGGAATTTTTATCATGAACAGTCATCATATCCTTTTAACTTTCCAATATTTAGAGTGTTTTTTGGTAACTATTCCCCCAAATAGCTAAAATTATTCCTTAGTAATTATGAGGGTTTAGTAAACATGGAGTACAGAATATAGAATAAAAATCTAAAAGCAGCTTCATAGATCATCAAAGACCCTTATTCTACAGTTTTGTGGCACAGAAATTTAAGCTTTTTATCTGGAAACCTACAGTAATTATCTTGAAGTCAACAGTAATTTAATTTTTTAAAAGTGAAACACCTCCCTCATATTTTAAAAAGATCACTTGCCCAATATACACAAGGCAGCAGTCCATTTGGAGCAAAATATATTCATTCAACTGTTCAGAATCCAAGACTTCCTGTTTTGTGTATGCATTTTTATTTGTGTAGTCCTTGTTCACTTTCTATGGGTCTAATCTATGCTTGCCTATAGAGTTTAAAAGCATTTTTAAAATCTGATAGAGTTACTTTATTACATTTAATTTAGACAGTGTTTTTGTTGTTTTTGTTGTTGTTGTTGTTGTTATTTTTGTAGTAGTGATATTCTCATACACTAATACACTTATGCTCATATGCCCTAAAAGTGTGCTATTTGCTTTTGGTTTAGAAAGTAAATTAGAGTAGTAAAAAGCACCAAGGATTTCTGTCTGTCTCATTTTAAATGTACTGGCTCTGGCTTTTATGTGACACAGATTCCAGAGCAAGCATAGAGGTAGACAATAATTATTAATTTTTATCCTTCCCTCTTGCTCAATGCTATACTAAATTTGGAGACAATACTATTACCTCCATGACCCATATTCCTCTTCTAGTCTCCTAAACTGGGCTTATTTCCCAGTGAACTGGTGACCACATCACGTGAGCACGGCCATTGCACACACATCCTGAACATGGCAAAGAGGGGTGGACACTGGGGTCATCCAGCTTGTCTCCAAATCCAGATTCTGGCCTGTGAAATCAAGCATTTCCTGGAAGATGTAATTAACTTTTGGGAGCATGCAATTCATAAAGAGTGTCATATGAAGGGACAGTTACAATCAAATTCTAAAGTGTAGTTATGGTTAATAGTTCTGTGAGATGACCCTGGGTGATATGATGGGGTAAAAGGTATTTCAGATACAAATAATTTGGGGAAATTTGGGGTTAAGCAGAATTAAGTATGTTTATCTAATTCAGAATTTCTTGGATCCCTGAATAGGATAATGTGCATTGTGAACCATTAAAAATTGGGACATACTGTGGAGTTGATGGGATTTGCACCCAATTTTGGTGTGATATTGTGGGGCTTTTCCCCACATTTACCTGGAGACAGCATCAATTTCAACAAGTAAAGGGCTCAGTCCCAGAAAAGTCCAGGTGACTTTTGCCTCTAACCCTTTAGCTGCAGAGTGGAGGTTCTAAGGACCCCCTCCGACTCATGATGTCAATTACATGTCCAGGTTGTTACTTGTACTCCTGATGACTGACTATAAATCAAAGGTGTCCATGACCCCCTTCTTGAATTCAATTAATTTGCTAAAGCAGCTCACAGAACTCTGAGAAACATTTTACTTACTAAATTACCAATTCCTTATAAAAGGCTATAAATTGACAACAGCCAGATGGAAGAGATGAATAGGGCAAGGTATGTGGAAAAAGCATATATAGAGATCTTCCATGTTCCCAGAGCCTCCCACTCTCCCTGAATCTCTACCTGCTTGCCAACCTTGAAGCTCTGGGAACCCTCATCTTTTGGGCTTTTATGACAGACACGATTGATTAAATCACTGACTGAGCCCACAACACACAAAACCAAACTCTTACAGTGAGTGTTTGCAGCAAAGTGAGGGTTTATTGCAGGGCGCTAAGCAAGAGAGTGGGAGGTAAACCTCAGATCCACTCCAACTTGGTCTTTTTTGTGTTAGGGGGGTTTAAAGAAGAAGATCAAAGAAGCTGGGTTAATCAGAGCCTTGCGAGGTTTCTTCATCACAGTTTTGGGAGTTAGAATGCCTACAGTTTAATATTATCTGTCCAAGTGGTCCAGGACACTGGGGTCTGTTAGCTCATCTTGCCCTGGAGAAAACACCTGAGTCTGTAGTTAACGATGTTGTCGGCAATAGCAATTTTGGTCAACTGACTCTCATAGATTAGTGTTCAGCTAGCACAGGATTGAGGTCAGAAGGGACCAGAAAGGGAATAAAAGTTTGGGCAGAGAGGTTAAACATAAGCTGGGCAGGGGAACTTGGTTATAAGGGGACTCGGTTCACTAGTAGGCTATCACCACTGTTAGCTCCAATTTTGCCAGATGGGGTGAAGTCACAGGACCTTAGATATTGTGACATGAAGGTCCAAAACACAGTTACAGTCTCTTGATTAAGAATCATCTCTGCTTCTAGCCCTTGTAGTTGTAGGACATCCCTTCTACCCTGGTCCCATGATCACTGCATCAAGTAGAGGGAAAAAGCTGAGGTGATACAGGGAAGAAAGAGTACCATCGTCCTTCCCCACCACCTCTTCACCAGAAACACCAGAAAAGCAGAGAAGTCTTTCCAGTGTGGACATCCTTCAGTCCCACTCATGTTTTCATGCTCAGTGTGAACATACACTCGTGATGAAGGCATACAAGGCAGCCCTTCATGTTTGGTCTTTCCATTTTAGACAACTGACGTTTTACTTGCCCAATCTAATTTTCTGTTAAAACTATTACTCTGAGGAGGTTATCTCTCTATCCAGTGTTGGATGTTAAATGCTGTAAAGTGCATTGCTTGGCCTGAAGAAATGATTGTCAGCCATTCAAGTTGGTGTAATACCTTCTCTTCCAATTCTTTCACAACGTTGTGAGCATTTACATCTACCACCGAGTAAGCAAAGCTCAATTCAGAGTCAGTGTCTAGTCTTGTTAAGAGCCATTGGTAGCACCACACCCCTCCCCACCCCAGCATTAGTCTCACTTGCTAACCATGATCAAAGCCTTCCCTCTGGGGGAATCTGCCACATATCCGTTTACAGTCTCTGTCTCACTTGGCAGGCAGAAGACCCATTGGCATTTTGTGTTTCAGAGGATACAAGAGGGATCTGTTTAGATTCAGCCCATCTATGCATTGCTGCAGTACCACAGTGTACACTCATCCCATGGACCCACGTGGCTATCTATAGTGAGCACACAGGGATATTGGCTTGTAAATTCTAAACACATTCTGAACCTGAAAGGGGATTCTTCTGATGGGCATCACCATGTCTTACTTCAATGCACCCCTCAAATTCTTATAGTCATTTCCATAGGGCTGTGCCCCATATGGGCATCTCTTTAGTAGGCCAAGTTTCCACTGCCCTCCTGCCTGACCATATGACCAGGCCAATGACCACTGCCCATAAGTCAGTAAAAATCCAAACATGGGAGATTTTATTATTGTTCATTTCTTCCATCACTGCTAGGAAAGCAGAACGCAATTCAGTTCACTGAGCTGATTTGTTTTTACCTTTTTCACTCAAAACAGGATGTTGTCCATTCATCTTGGAACTACCATATGCAAACCAAACAGCTCTTTGTTGGTCAGTAAAGAACTGTTTATAGGGCACTGCCCACATGACAATAGAATCCAGCATCTCCTCACAGAGTTCCAGAGTCAGTCTTAGGTAAAAAGAAGATCCCTGCTTGTAAGTACCTCTTTCTTGCATTCTCCAGGCAGCATGATCTTTTAAAAACCATTTGCAATTTATTATGAAACTCTTCTGGGCACTTCCATCCCCATTAGAGTGTTTCTCTGACATCATTCTATACCTGGAGAGTAGGTTTATGTCTTCTTGCAGAAAGGCTTCAAAGATGAGACATGGAGGTCCAGGCACCAAAATAAGGATTGGTTAAGCGACAGTGTGCTATTAAGAGGAGTGCAGAAAGACTCAGGTGAATAGCTGCCCTGAGTTTCTTTGGCAAGCTGCTTATACAGGGTGTAGAAATTAATGGGAAGAATATTCATTGGGGAGGGAGAGGCTTCAGGTCATACTTCCTGATTTTCATCCTAGCTCCACCTTCCCAAGGGGAAGAAGAATCTTTGTCTTTATTTGGTCAGCATGGAACATATCATGGCATTGGTGCATGATGGGTACTTCTTATCTGCAAAGCTAATTTTATTATAATGATGGCATAATGATCAAAAGGTTACATTTAGAAAACCAGAGATCCCTACCTTTTCCCACCTTTCTTTATCTGCCTCCAGGACACCTATCACTCCAAAATGTATGGATTGCTGTTAGTCTGAAGACCCTTGCTTTTCTTTTACTGCCCAAGGACCTCCATTTACGAGATGTATGGTTTCCTATCATTTGACCCATGTCCCTCCTTTTCTACTCATGTTTAGCTATCTGCCTGCTCTAACAATTCTAGACATTGTAGGTATATCATATTTTAATATCATTTTATGTCCTTCTGTCATAGCAGAAGCTTCAATTAAGACTGTACAACAGTAAGGTAGTAAATTTTATTCAAATGGAAATTTTCTAGACCAAAGTCTCAGTAGCCATTGCTGGGAGATGTTCACAGGTTTTTGCCATAAGTCCCAGTCTGTGCTCCACATAGGACTCACACTGAGAATTTGTCCATATTTGAACTCCACCTTCTAGTTTATACTGTGTGGACTCAAGCAATCTTACTGATTCCTGTTTAGCATTCACAATTAACATTGTCTGAAGGGCAGATTTACATGCCTTCTCTGTTACAGTATAATCAGCTTTCCATATCCATGGTTTACACACCTGCAAATTCAACCAAACTTGGATCAAAAATATTCAAGAAAAAAGTTTCAAAAAGTTCCAAAAAACAGAACTTGAATTTGTCACTATTTACATAGCATTTACATTGTATTAGGTATCATACGTAATCGAGAGATAATTTATAGTGTATAGGAGGATATATGTAGGTTATATGTAAATACTACATTACTTTATATAAGTAACTTTTTTTAACATTATTTATTGATTTATAATCATTTTACAATGTTGTGTCAAATTCCAGTGTTCAGCACAATTTTTCAGTTATTCACGGACATATACACACTCATTGTCACATTTTTTTCTCTGTGAGTTATCATAACATTTTGTGTATATTTCCCTGTGCTATACAGTGTAGTCTATTCTACAGTTTTGAAATCCCAGTCTATCCCTTCCCACCCTCCGCCCCCCTGGTAACCACAAGTCTGTATTCTCTGTCTGTGAGTCTATTTCTGTCCTGTATTTATGCTTTGTTTTTGTTTGTTTGTTTGTTTTTGTTTTTGTTTTTTAGATTCCACATATGAGCGATCTCATATGGTATTTTTCTTTCTCTTTCTGGCTTACTTCACTTAGAATGACATTCTCCAGGAGCATCCATGTTGCTGCAAATGGCATTATATTGTCGGTTTTTATGGCTGAGTAGTATTCCGTTGTATAAATATACCACCTGTTCTTTATCCAGTCATCTGTTGATGGACATTTAGGCTGTTTCCATGTTTTGGCTATTGTAAATAGTGCTGCTATGAACATTGGGGTGCAGGTGTCATCCTGAAGTAGATTTCCTTCTGGATACAAGCCCAGGAGTGGGATTCCTGGGTCATACGGTAAGTCTATTCCTAGTCTTTTGAGGAATCTCCACACTGTTTTCCATAGTGGCTGCACAAAACTGCATTCCCACCGGCAGTGTAGGAGGGTTCCCCTTTCTCCACAGCCTCTCCAGCATTTGTCATTTGTGGATTTTTGAATGACGGCCATTCTGACCGGTGTGAGGTGATACCTCATTGTAGTTTTGATTTGCATTTCTCTGATAATTAGTGATATTGAGCATTTTTTCACGTGCTTTTTGATCATTTGTATGTCTTCCTTGGAGAATTGCTTGTTTAGGTCTTCTGCCCATTTTTGGATTGGGTTGTTTATTTTTTTCTTATTGAGTCGTATGAGCTGCTTATATATTCTGGAGATCAAGCCTTTGTCGGTTTCACTTGCAAAAGTTTTCTCCCATTCTGTAGGTTTTCTTCTTGTTTTACTTCTGGTTTCCTTTGCTGTGCAGAAGCTTGTAAGTTTCATTAGGCCCCATTTGTTTGTTCTTGCTTTTATTTCTTCTAGGAGAAAATTTTTGAAATGTATGTCAGATAATGTTTTGCCTATGTTTTCCTCTAGGAGGTTTATTGTATCTTGTCTTATGTTTAAGTCTTTAATCCATTTTGAGTTGATTTTTGTATATGGTGTAAGGGAGTGTTCTAGCTTCATTGTTTTACATGCTGCTGTCCAGGTTTCCCAACACCATTTGCTGAAGAGACTGTCTTTATTCCAATGTATATTCTTGCCTCCTTTGTCAAAGATGAGTTGACCAAAAGTTTGTGGGTTCATTTCTAGGCTCTCTATTCTGTTCCATTGGTCTATATGTCTGTTTTGGTACCAATACCATGCTGTCTTGATGACTGTAGCTCTATAGTATTGCCTGAAGTCTGGGAGAGTTAATCCTCCAGCCTCTTTCTTTCTCTTCAGTAATGCTTTGGCAATTCCAGTTCTTGGATAGTTCCATATGAATTTTATTATGATTTTTTCTAGTTCTGTGAAATATGTCCTGGGTAATTGGATAGGGATTACATTAAATCTGTAGATTGCCTTGGGCAGTGTGACCATTTTGACAATATTGATTCTTCCAATCCAAGAGCATGGAATATCTTTCCATTTTTTAAAGTCTTCTTTAATTTCCTTCATCAATGGTTTATAGTTTTCTGTGTATAATTCTTTCACCTCCTTGGTTAGATTTATTCCCAGATATTTTATTACTTGGGGTGCTATTTTAAAGGGGATTGTTTCTTTACTTTCTTCTTCTGTTGATTTATCGTTAGTGTAAAGACATGCAACTGATTTTTGAACATTAATCTTATAACCTGCTACCTTGCTGAATTCTTCTATTAGTTCTGGTAGTTTTTGTGTGAACCTTTTAGGGTTTTCTATATATAGTAACATGTCATCAGCATATAATGACACTTTTACCTCTTCTTTTCCAATTTGGATCCCTTTTATTTCTTTCTCTTGCCTGACTGCTGTGGCTAGGACTTCCAGGACTATGTTGAATAGGAGTGGTGATAGTGGGCATCCTTGTCTTGTCCCAGATTTTAGTGGGAAGCTTTTGAGTTTTTCACCGTTGAGTACTATGCTGGCTGTAGGTTTGTCATATATAGCTTTTATTATGTTGAGATATGTTCCCTCTATACCCAATTTGGCGAGAGTTTTTATCATAAATGGGTGTTGAATTTTATCAAATGCTTTTCCTGCATTGATTGAGATGATCATGTGGTTTTTGTCATTTCTCTTGTTGATGTGATGTATTACACTGATTGATTTGCGTATGTTGAACCAGCCTTGTGTCCCTGGGATTAAACCCACTTGGTCATGATGTATAATCTTTTTTATGTGTTGTTGGATTCTACTTGCTAAAATTTTGGTGAGGATTTTGGCGTCTATGTTCATCAGTGATATTGGCCTATAATTCTCTTTTTTTTTTAGTGTCTTTGCCTGGTTTTGGTATCAAGGTGATGGTGGCTTCATAGAATGAGTTTGGGAGTATTCCCTCCTTTTCAATCGTCTGGAAGAGTTTGAGAAGGACTGGTATGAGTTCTTCTTTGTATGTTTGATAGAATTCCCCGGTGAAGCCGTCCGGTCCTGGACTTTTATTTGTAGGGAGGTTTTTAATTGCTATTTCTATTTCCTTTCTAGTGATCGGATTGTTCAAGTGTTCAGATTCTTCTTGATTCAGTCTTGATGGACAGTATGTTTCCAGAAACTTGTCCATCTCCTCTAGGTTATCCAGTTTGGTTCCATATAGTTTTTCATAATATTCTCGTATAATATTTTGCATTTCTATTTTGTTTGTTGTAATTTCTCCATTTTCCTTTCTTATTTTGATAATTTGTGCTCTCTCTTTTTTCTTCTTTGTGAGTTTGGCCAGAGGTTTGTCGATTTTATTTACTTTTTCAAAAAACCAGCTTTTGGTTTGGTTGATTTTTTCTATGGTCTTGTTAATCTCTATTGTATTTAATTCCCCTCTGATCTTTATTATTTCCTTCCTTCTGCTGCTTTTTGGGGCTTTTTGTTCTTCTTTTTCTAATTCATTCAGGTGGTGGGTTAAATTGTTTATTTGAGATTGTTCTTCTTTTTTGAGGAAGGCCTGTATCGCTGTAAACTTCCCTCTTAGCACTGCCTTTGCTGTGTCCCATAGGTTTTGAGTGGTTGTGCTTTCATTATCATTTGTCTCAAGGAATTTTTTAATTTCAGCTTTGATTTCCTCATTGATCCATTGTTTTTTCAATAACATATTGTTTAATCTCCATGCTTTCCTTTTTTTCTCCTTTGTTTCTCTGTTGTTGAATTCCAGTTTCATGGCATTGTGGTCAGTAAAGATGCTTGAGATAATTTCTATCTTCTTAAAATTGTTGAGGTTTCTTTTTTGCCCAAGTACATGATCAATCCTGGAAAATGTTCCATGTGCACTTGAAAAGAATGTATATCCTATTTTTGGGGGGTGTAATGCTCTGAAAATATCCACCAAATCTAGTTTTTCTATTGTAGTATTTAATTTCTCTGTTGCCTTGTTTATTTTCTGTCTGGAAGAACTGTCTAGTGATGTTAATGCAGTGTTAAAATCTCCAACTATGATTGTATTCCCATCAATATCCCCCTTTATCTCTGTTAGTAATTCTTGTATGTACTTAGGTGCTCCTATATTGGGTGCATATATATTAACGAGTGTAATATCCTCATCTTGTATCACTCCTTTAATCATTATAAAATGTCCTTCTTTATCTTTCTTTATGGTCTTTGTTTTAAAGTCTACTTTGTCTGAAATCAGTACTGCAACACCTGCTTTTTTGGCTTTTCCATTTGCATGGAATATCCTTTTCCATCCTTTCACTCTCAATCTATATGTGTCCTTCTCCCTAAAGTGGGTCTCTTGTATGCAGCATATTGAAGGTTCTTGCTTTATTATCCAGTCTGCCACTCTGTGCCTTTTGACTGGAGCATTTAGTCCATTAACATTTACAGTAATTAATGATAGATGTGTGTTTATTGTCATTTTGAACTTATCTTTGCAGTTGAATTGGTATATCCTCTTTGTTCCTTTCTTCTTCCTTTTGTGGTTTGGTAATTTTCCTTTGTATTATCATGGATTTTATTTAATTTTTGTGACTCCTTTGTTAATTTTTGGCTTGTGGTTACCCTTTTTTGTAAATCTATCAACCCATTACTATAACTGTTTTTATTAAACTGATAGTAACATGATCTCAAACCCATCCTACTGTTAAAAAAATTTAAAAAAGAAAGAAAAAAAATTCTATATTTCCCTGCCTCCCTCTCCCACTCTCAGTGATTTGTATGTCTTCTTTTATAATTTCATGTTTACTTTATTTGTAATTCATGAGTTATCACCTTTCCAGTTGTGCATTTCTCATTTCTGTAGCATCCTGCTGCTTTTCTATTTAGAATAGCCCTTTCAATATTTCTTTTAGCATGGGTTTAGTGTTGCTAAACTCCTGCAGCTTTTTTTTGTCTGTGAAACCCTTTATTTCTCCTTCTATCCTCAAGGTTAGCCTTGCTGGATAAAGGATCCTAGGATGCATCTTTTTTTCATTCAGGGCTTTGAATATACCTTGCCACTCCCTTCTGGCCTCTAGTGTTTGTGTAGAGAAATCAGCTGAGAGCCTTATGGGGGTTCCCTTGTAACTTACTCTTTGCTTTTCTCTTGCTGCCTTTAGAATCCTTTCTTTATCCTTGACTCTGGCCATCTTGATTATGATATGTCTTGGTGTGAGTCTATTTGGGTTCTTCCTGTTTGGGACCCTCTGAGCTTCCTGTACTTGGATATCTGATTCCTTCTTTAAGTTTGGGAAGTTTTCAGTCATGATTTCTTCAAAAACCTTTTCAATCCCCTTTGATCTTTCTTCTCCTTCTGGGACCCCTATTATGCGAAGATTGGAACACTTTATATTATCCCATAGGTCCCTTATGCTATTTTCATTATTTTTTATTTGCTTTTCTTGTAGTTCCTCTGAATGGGTGCTTTCTATTGCCCTGTCTTCTAGATCACTAATTCGTTCCTCTGCATTATCTAGTCGGCTTTGCACAGCTATTCGATCATTCCTCATCTCTGTCAATGTGTTTATCCATTCTACTTGGCTCTTCTTTATAGCTTCAATTTCATTCTTGACATATTTTATATCTCTAAACACTATCTCTTTTAATTCCTTCAGCAATTCGATCACTCCTTTTTTGAAATCTTGATCTAGTAGGCTATTGATGTCTATTTCGTTGATCTTTCTTTCAGGGGATTTCTCTTGTTCTTTTAATTGGGAAAGGTTTTTCTGCTTCTTCATCTTGCTCATACCTCTTTGGCACTGTGGTTTATGGCGTATCAGTTGTTTATTTTGGTCCTTAAGGATTTTATCTATCTGATGCCTATTTAGGAATAGAACTTAGGAAAAAAAGAAAAAAAAAATAAGAGAGAGAGAGAAAGAATTTTAGAAGAAGGGAGAAAGAGGGTTTGAAAACAGTGTATAATGAATAATAGAAGAGTGAGTTGAAGCAGAGTATTAATCGGGTTGAGACGTCCTTTTGAAACCTTTACAAAAAAAGGGGGGTGGAGATAAATAGATGTATTTGAAACCTGTGTCTAATCAATAGCAGGACATCAAAACCCAAGAGAAATAGAAATGAATTAAGAAGTAAAGATTAAGAGAGTAATAGAAAATAGAACAGGTAAAAACAGATTTAAAAAAAAGAAAAAAAAGGGAGGGGGGATTTGTCGGTGTTCTCCTGGAGTCTGTGTGCTTTTAATGTGAAGTCTTTCTGTCTTCGTCCTGTTTTGGAAGCTCAGCTTGCTGTTTTCAGAGGCCCTCCATTGGCGCCTTCTTCTGTGCTGTTCCCATCACCTGTCGGTGAGCAGATCGCGCCTCCTCCTAACACTGGGTCAGGTGCAGCTCTCTGCTGTGGGCGGGCGGGTCGCTGCCCCTCCGGATGCCGCAGTCAGATGTTGCAGACTGGCCAGGTAGGAGGGCGGGTCGCGCCCCCTCCCAGCACTTGGGTCAGGGGTTGTGTTCCTGCTGGAAAGGCGGGGGGCCGCTCTCGCTCTTCCTGCGCCGCCGCTGGTAGCTCCGCTGCTCTGTGCTGCTGCGTGTTCCGCCCTGGTCGGCCCTCCGCCCTGGTCAGAGCTCCGCAGGTGGGCTCGGGGAAGACCGACGGACAGCCCTGTCCCTGCTCCGAGCCAAAACCCAGCTCCTTGTTTGTCTTTGTTCAGCAAGTTCTCTGAGGGACCAGGATGGAAGGATCCTATCTGCCCCCGGCTGCAGGCCAGTCTCAGTCTGGCCTTTGAGGCTGCTAAGCCCTTCGGTGCGGATGCAGGTTTCGCCCCCACCCCCGCCTGAGTGCTAAGCGCGGAGGATATGGCGGCTGTGCCTGAGCCCCGCCTCTCTTCCCCCGAAAACTTTCCGTGGGTTTTCAGAGATGGGGGTGTGCACCCTTCCCCCATCAACCTTGCTGTTTTATGGAGGGCCCAGGTTGTTCTGCCCTGTGCACCCACAGCCACAGCGCGCAGCTCCTTGCATTCCCCCGGGACTGCCTCCATGCAGCCACTTCCGTCCTCCACCCGGCTTGTGCAGCCTGGCCCTGCCCACGGCTGCCGGCCCGCGTCTCAGGCTGGGTGTCGAGGGGAAGCTCTGTGCCCGTTTAACTTAGTTCTGTTAGTCAAGGGCTGCTCTGTACAGATCCGAGCCTCGGAGTCTCCCCCTCCGTCCCGCTGGCCTCTTAGTTGGAGAGGGGAGACCCAGCTAGCGAGCGCCAGTCCTCCTTTGCCGCTCCCTCCCCGCGGGACCCGTCCAGCGCTGCTTTGCCTTTTGTTCTTTCTTTTTTCCTTTTCTCCTACCAGATTTTTGGCGTCTTTATCTTTTGAAGAGGGCGATGTTCTGTCGGAGTTCCGCAGGTGCTCTGGTTGGCTGAGTGGGTCTGTAGATGTGGGTCTTGGTGTATTTGTGGGAGAGGGTGACCTGCGAGCGTCCTTCTACTCCGCCATCTTCTCCGTCCTCTCCTATATAAGTAACTTGAGTATCCAAAGATACCAAGTATTGGTCCCAGAACTAATTCTCTAATCCCCTTCAGATACCAAGAGATGATTCTACTAGGTCAGAAAATGTTTCCCAGTGAAATACAATGTCCATCTCCATAATGAGATGGGAAGAAAGGAGCAGGACACAAATGTTAAAAGAATAACACAGCAATTAAGGATAGTACATAAACTGTTAGAACCAACTCAGCCCAAGATGGCAGAAGAGTCAACTTCCGGTAGACCTTGAGACTTATTATAGTTTCATTGTAATATATTAACTGCTAAATGACATACCCACAGGTGCCATGGCAGTTCCCAGGCTGACTTTAAAAAGCCAAAAAGTGGGCAGGGGCCCAATTTCCCAGTTCCTAGAAATCCCCTCCCTTTCCCCAAAATATTTGGAATAATCCTCCCACTCATTAATGTATTAAATTATGCAACCTACAGAAACTAACAACTCCATGCCCTGGGGCTGCCTCTCTTGCCTTCTGAGACAGACAACACTCTGTCTATGGAGTGTGTATCTCCTTAAGTAAATCTACTTTCACTTTACTATGGCTCACTCTTGAATTCTTTCCTGCATGAAACAAGAATCTAGTATCTGGCAAAAATAATACAATTAGGTAAAAGAGACATTTTCTAATTTTAAACTCTGTTAGGACTTCATTCACAGGCTTTCGTATTAAATAGTGAGCCACTTGGAACTTACTCTTATAGCCTTAAGTTCCCAACTCCCAGGTCAAACTCTTGCAATAAGCTTATCTTTCTGCTTTGTTTTTGATCTGACAATGACATTTAAAATGGGTAGTCTCATGTGATATGGTCTCTGAAATTTAGTATAATTTGAGAAAATAGATATGTAAAAGGCAAAACCTTGTATAAATTTAAGATTTGGGGGAGAAAAGTATTATTTTATTAATCTGAAAAATACAGTTTTGGGATGATTGAGAGCAGTAGCCTATAGGATAATTTCTCATTGAGTCTAAATGAGAATTAAAGCTACTTTATTCTGACATGAGGTTATCTGAAAAATATAGTTTGTTTTTTCCCATCAATAGAAAGTTTATTTTGAACTACTTTAAAACAATTAAAGAATTTATAGACATCCTTATAATTTATCCATATATATTTTTATGGCAGTTAAAATGTGTTATTTCTGTTTACACAGTTATTATTAATTGCTCTTTGCCTTTCAAAAATCTTCCTTCAAGCACCTTACATTTTGTAAGAGTTGGGGAGCAGCAGAACTGTAATTTATAGCAAATCTAGATTTTAGACTTTTAAAACATGGTTTATTTTTGAAAAATCATATACCTCTACTGTTAGAAGCACTGACTGCCAGAGTTAAACATGATAAAAATGTTAAAAATTCATCTCATTTTCTGAAGTACTTTATTTTAGTCTTCTATTTTAGGATGCTAATTGATTGACCAAAGCTACCTGAAGCAATAAGTATAGAGAGATCAACACCTTAAAGCTAATTAAGTTTTCTCTCTCATCTTCCAACATGTAACATATCCCTCTAATGAGATACCCAATCAGGAAAATATTTCTATGCTTACATATCTCCTGTCATCTCCTCTATTCTTTGTTGTTCTGACTATTCAATCTTACTTTTAGTTCCTTGGTTCTGTTATTCAGCCTTGGTCCAGAAAACAATAAAGCAGAATCTTTTTCTAGAATTTGTTGGGTCCTATGTGTTCAGGGCCCAGCTTTCCACCCACTTTTCCACATCAGAGGTTTACCCTAGGTATCCATCACATACCTAGGGATGTATCGTCTATTATTATCTTTATAGATGACAGCCAAAATGGACAGAATTGTTGCCTTCCCATCAGATATTCACCCAGCTCACTGTGGGCAGAATGCAGTTGAGATAAGTTTGATCATACTTCTTTCTAGTTGAAAGTTTGCTCTGTAATCTCAGCCCTCTTGCCTCAGTGATTGATTTAAACCATGCTTATCTCAATAGCACAAAGCAAGGCCAGAGACTTGTGAAAGACTGAAAAAATGGCCACCCAAACATATCCATGGCCTAATCCCCTGAATTTATGATTACCTTATATGGCAAAAAGGAATTTGCATGTGTGATTAACTTATGAATTTTCAGTATAAAGATTATCCTGGATTATTCAGTTGGGTCCTAAATGTAATCACATGGGTTTTCATTAGAAGGACTCAGGAGGAGTTAGAGAGCAAGGAGAAGGTCATATGATGGTAGAAGCAGAGATTGTAATGATATAGCTTGGAGATGCATATAGGGCCCACAAGTGAAAGAATATGGTCAACCGCTGGAAGGAGCTATTACAAGCTGAAAAAGACAAGGAAATAGATTCTCCCCTCATATCTTTCAGATGACACCAGTCTTGCAGACGCTTTGACTTTAGCCTGGTAAAATTGATTTCAGACTTCTGACCTCTAGAATCCTAAGACATTAAATTTGTGCTATTTTAAGTCACTAAATGTGTGATAATTTGCTACAGCAGCAGTAGATAACTAATAAAGGACTAGGATCCAACCAATGGGCTTTTCTTGTACAGTTGGTTACAAAAGAATTTTATTTTTTTCTGTATGATATCTAGAACAGATGTGAGGTATGAAACTATGTCAGCCATTAACCACTATGTTTGAGATCAGCTTGAATTTGGAACTGGCAAAAGTAAGAGAGTAAAACCAAAAACAGGTTACAGGGAAGCAGGAACATAGCCCTGATCACAACATGTTTGCAATCTGCAATGATTCCAGACTGTTACAATTACATAAATTTATAGATTCCCCTCATTATTGAGAATTTTTCAATTACTTGCAATGGGAAGCAACCTAATTCATATAACAGTTTTGCACAAACCCTAATTTTTTAGAAACAACATCTAATAAGCTTTCATAGTTAGATGAAGCAAGATGGAAGCCATCCTACAATTACAGTGTAATTGACTAGTAAGAACTGTGAAAGCAAGCATGGTGTTATGGTGCCTGTCTTGTTCACTTCCATATCCTCACTGTCTACAAGTGCTCAATGAAAATAAATAGGTGCTTCATAAGTATTTTTAAAATGGGTTTGATACAGGAAGAATGAGTGTGAGAGGATGGCTGTGTTCCAGGTCTCAGGCAAGTTCCTGGGGCACCCTGTCAAGTGAGGGTCCTTGGCTTTGCACAGGAAAGAAGTCAAGAGCAAGCTATAGTTGAGTAAAGGCAGATTCACTCAGAGAGACACATACTTTATAGACAGAGTGCAGGCTATCTCAGAAGGCCAGAGAGGCCATGAGGCATGGGGGTGGTTACAGTAAAAGTAGATTTACACACTCCATAGACAGAGTGTGGGTTGTCTCAGAAGACAAAAGAGAGAAAGAGGGACCATGAGGGGCAGGGTGGTTAGTTTTTATGGGTTTAGTAATTTCACTTGCTAACAAGTGGGAGGATTATCCCAATTACTTTGAGGAAGGGTCTGGAATTCCCAGGAATTAGACCATGACCCACTTTTTGACATTTTATGGCCAGCCTTGGAACTGTCCTGGCACCTGTGGGGGTGCAATTTACATACTAATAGGTTACAATGAACATAAAATGAAGCTCAAGGTGTACTGGGAATTGAATCTTCTGCCATCTTGATGATAATTGCTGTGTCATTCTTTTAATGGTTGTACCCTGCCCCCATCTCTCTTGTTTCAGGTTGATGATTGAATGTAAAAAGGACATACAGTAACAAAAAGTGACTACAGTAACATTATCAGCTAATCTTGCCTTAAAATTGTGTTTTAAGCAATGAATATACAAACAAAATAGCTAGACAGTAAATAACAACAGAACTCTGACCTCTAGTCTCTGCTGCAACCAGTCAGGAAGGCAAACCAAAGCCCCTGCCGCAATCAGCCCAAAAGAGCCAGAACTTGGTCAATGACTGTCAGTTTCCCTATTTTTAATTTAAGACCAACCAAAGAATGCCAGATATACTTCCCAAACCAATCACATAAGATGCCTAGCTTCTACTTTGCCTGCCTCTAGCTTTCCCTTGCCAACAACTTCCAATCAGAACATCACTGAAGTCTTCTGTTTTTCCACTGTAAACTTTCTCATTTCTCTCTCTATTGTTGAGTCTCTGCCAAACATAAGTGATGATGGCCAACTCCTTTGGAGTAGCAAACTCTGAATAAATAGCTTCTGTTTCTTCTCATTTGGATTGTCTTCATTTATTTTCATAGTCATACAAATGAGGCTGACAATACTCTCTCTTTAGGCTGTTCCTTGTCTTAGTCATTTATGTATAAGAAATAGGTTCTGTGAAATGATATCCTCTCAACAGAATTTCACCAAGGAAAAGGGACAATCTTTTTAAGTGTAAAGTAAATAAATGAACATTAAATTATTTGTGCCCAGAAATAATCTCCCACTGATCTGGATGTTGCTTAAAGGTTAACCACTGAGGTTTCACTCCACTTATTAATTTTAAAATGTATGCAAAAATTAAAAATCTCCAGGAATAGGGCTAAGCACAATGACACAGTAATGCACAGACAGATCCTGCTCCTGACCTCAGGGAGTATATATTCTAGAAGGTTAGAGAAAACACTGAATAGTATGTTTGAGATAGACTGGGACCCAGGACCTGGACCCTTTACTGGAGTGATTGCACCTAGACAGACATCTCCTTGAGCAACAGAATACAAAGAGACTATAAGGGACTAAAAATAACTGTATGCATATGCAATTGGAGCAAATTATGAACTATAAAATACAAAAAGGACAAAACCCAACTGCGACTTCTGAGGTGCCAGGAGCAAAAACAGTGTACTGCACATAAACCCTTCACACAACACCACCAAAGAGGTGAGCAGACCACCTAAGCCAAGACTCTGGCTGCATCCAACAATCTCCTCCTACCCTCACCCTATTTAAGGAATCAGCCCCTCCCCCACCCCCAGAACGAGCAAGATTATATATTACTTGTTCTCACCCCCTCGTGCTGCAGCACAAGTCCCAGTAAAGACCTGCCTGAATTTCCCAGATGTCCTCTTGTCAATTTCTATTGATTAAGGAGTCCAAGGAACCAGGCTGGTAACATGTTTACATAATTGTATATTTAATTATGATTTTATTGAGGGCCAAGGGTAGAAATAAGGAAGATAAACAATATAGCACAAGGGTTCCAGGCTTGACTCTGAGACCAACCAAGAAGGGCTCTGTGAAACAGAGGTAGAGGATCAAATTGCCCCTCCCTCTAATTATCTTCTAAAATTTTAGAGATTAGTCATGATTCCAGGGAGGGTTTAAACCCGAATGACTGTAACTGAATTCCTGTCATTCTGGCAGAATGGGGCATAAAAACAGAAATAATTTTGTCTGACTGCAAATAAAGATACATTCCTTATAAACTAAAGATTTTGGACTCTGATTCTTATCTCCTATACTTCCATATACCTTTCAGTGTTGAAAATGATTATGTCAGATTTATTTATTTCCTTTGTACAAATGTTTGTGCTTTTATAGGACCTGGGGCCCTTTACAGGGAACTAGTCATTTGAAAACAAGTGAGTAAAGACTGCTTGAAAAACCTTTGACTTTTGTTTCCTGCAAAATACAGGGCATGGTCCTTAGGGGAGTCATTAAAAACACTTTTCATCATTTCTCCCCAAACCTGTGTTTCCCTACTTTCCTAGGATTATCCATCACTCCTTTTGACATTTTTAGTATTTTCAACATGCCAAGCTTCTTTTCCTGATACATGAAACCTGCTTTCATAGATTTCATAGCTTCATTTCTTTATTCATGTGTTTTAGTCAATTTGAATTGCCTTGTTTGCTTTCTCTTGCGTGTATGTTTTTTACATACACCAAGGCTAAACATGAGCTCTGTGAAGCTCTTCCCATCCAATCCATCTCAAATAAATGCTATCAATTTCCTCCTTTACTATTACAATATAGGACATTTTCCTATTACTAATTTAGTATTCTGAAGTATTTGGAGACAAAAGCCATACATTTTAGTTGTCTTCACTAATGGCATTGACTATATGATTGTTCAAATTTCTATTTGATTTTTATTTTACCTAGATATAATTTATTATAAAACTAATTTAACTGAAAAAAAATAATGCTTCGTATAACCAAAGTGTGGTCTCAAACTATAGAGTATAATTTCCATTATATTTGCAATGTTGAGAACCCATCTACATGGGGCAGTTGTGAACAATAATTTGTAGTAGTTAAGAGGCCAGACTCTGAGACCAGACTGTCTCAACTTGACTTTGGATCTGCCACTTACCAACTGTGCGAGTGTGAGCAAGTAATTTCAACATTTTGTGTCTTTGTTTCCTGTTCTGTTAAGTGGGGACATTTGTAGTACCTGACATAGGGTTGTGTAGTGAGGTATAAATGGATGTAAAAAGATAAGTACAATGTCTGGCACATGGTAATCTCTTAGAACAGTTTACCTATTAATACTATTAGTTGTGATTATAGTAGTAGGAAGAGAAGGCAAAGAACTAGTGTGGGTGATAGTATGTGCCAGACAATATGCTAATTATTCCTTTCATTGAGGAATTGTAATCTACTGAGCGGACAAAAACACAAGCAGATCAATGCACACCACTGTGTTTGGTACCACAATAGAAGGCACACAGGAGATTGGGAAGATTGTGGGAGAAGCCCTAGAGAAGAAGCATCTGGTCAATTATGGCATTCTACCAGAAGTTAACAACAAAGAAACACAGAAGCACCCATCAGTATCCTGTCACAACAGTGGGTGTAGACAGCCCACATAAGCAGCACCTCTATAACATACGGCTCTGGTGACCAGAGGTGAGTGAGCTGCTGGGCCCCATAGGATGTCTACTACATAAAGCCAATTCTCCAACACCAGGAAAGGAAACCACCTACATATCACATAGAAATAAACACAGAGAACTGAGCAAAAGGAGGAGAGAGAGGGATATGTTTCAAATGAAGGAATAAAACATACCCTCAGAAAAGGAACTAAACAAAGTGAAGATAAGCAATCTATACAATAAAGAGTTCAAAGTAATGATCAAAAGTTACTCACCGAACTTGGAAGGAGACACACAATGTGAGCATTACAACAAAGAGTTAGGAAATATAAAGACAATTCAAACAGAGCTGAAGAATATGATAACTAAAATAAATAATACACTAGAAGTAGTCAAAGTAGCTTAGATGATAGCGAGGAACAGATCAGTGATCTGGAAGAAAGAGCAGTGGAAATCATTCAAGCAGAACAGAAAAAAGAAAAAAGAAATAAAACAAAAATAGAAGGTAGTTTAGGAGACCATTGAGACAACACCAAGCATGATAACATTTACTCTACTTGGGTCCCAGAAGGCAAAGAGAGAGAAAAAGGGCAGAGAACTTATTTGAAGAAATAAGAGCTGAAAAAGTACCTAATTTGGGGAAGAAAACACACATGCAGGTTCAGGAAGCACAATGTATCTCAAACAAGATCAACCTAAAGAGGTCCACAAGACACATCAATAAAATGTTAAAAAAGTAAAGAAAACAAAGAACCTTAAAAGCACCAAGAAAAGCAACTAGTTACAGAGACGCAAACTCCCATAAAACCATCTGCTGACTTTTCAACAGAAACTTAGAGGCCAGAGAAGGTGGCACAATATATTCAAAGTGATGAAGGAGAGATAAAAAGCTTTACTGACAGCAAAAGCTAAAACAGCTCACCACTAATCTGGTATTACAAGGAGTGTTAAAGGAACTTCTCTAGCAATATGAAAATTATGAAAGGAAGAATCTCATAAGTAAAAGCAGACATACAGTAAATGTAGTAAATTAACCACTTACTAAGCTAGTAGGAAGGTTAAAAATACTAAAGTAGTAAAATCACCTATTTTCACACCAAGTAGTTAAGAGATACACAAAGTAAAAAGATGTGAAGTATAACATCAAAGACATTAATAGTTGGGGGTGGGGGAATAAAAATGTAGGGTGATTAGAATAAATTCAAATTTAAGAGAACATTAACTTAATAAATCACTTATCTATATGTATATGTATACACATATGTTTGTTTATATGTTATTATGTATCAACTTCATGGTAAACACCAAATACCTATAATAAATGCACATGCACAAAAAAAGAACGGAGTCCAAACACAACATTAAAGGTAGTCATCAAATCACAAGAGAAGACAGCAAAAGAGAATAATAGGAGCAAAAAAGAATTACAAAAACAACCAGAAAACAATGAACAAAATGGCAATAATCACGTACCTATCAATAATTACATGTAAATGGACTAAATGCTCCAATCAAAAGAAAACCTAGACAACACACTCCTTGACGTAGATCTTAGCAATCTTAGTTATCCTCCTGGACTTGCAAGCCCAACGGACCTGCATAAGTTCCTGAACCATCTTCATTGGCTATTTGTCTGATGCGACCAGATACCACTTTTGCAGCCACAGCTTCCCTGTAGGTGGAACAGCAACATAAATCACATAATCACATCATGTGCGGCTCCCATCTCTGCACACCCCTCTTTAGACCTCTTTAGCTCCACCTTTACTTATCTCCTTTTCTCCCTCTCACTTGAAGTCTCACCCATCCTGGAAATTTCTAAGGCTTCTGGCTCAAAGTAATGAAAGGTCAGAAGGGTATCTCCTTATTATGAGAACCTTAGGGGCTAACAGTCTTGACAAGGCTGACTGACCCCCTGCTGCGTTTATCTAGAATGCACACGTCAGACTGGCTTGGGGCTTTCACACTCAGGGATCAGCTCTTACTGTGACAGCTGACATTTCTGTTTTGTCCATGAACTGAACTTTGGTGAACTTGGGACATATTTTTTATTATGCAGTGAAGTGTACATAAGGAACGTATTCAAAGCAGCAACTCTATGTAAACATCTTACAAACAAGCACACACATCTCTTATCTAGTTTTCCAAAACATTTTTAGAACTGACTTAAAATAACTGTAATTTAAGTTCAATTGCTTTTGAATGCAATGCAAAGTCATTCTTTTCCCGTGACTGCTTTAGTCTAGATTTCAATTTGTCTTTGTATATAAGTATAATCTCTCTAGTTTCCTTAGCAAATGAAATAGCAGGTGGACTTTGTACAGCCTTACACTGCCAAGTATCTATTCGTCCAGTTAATCAAGGTTTTTAAATAGTGAATGGACAAATATTTCAGTGGTAAAACAAAATTGTGTTATCTCTAGAAGAATGGATGCTATGTAACAATATAAAGTTTAGCATGTGACTTGGAACTAGAATGTTTGGGTTGAAACACTTGTTCTGTGACTTACCTGGCTGGTGTGGGACTTTGGGAAACCATTTCCTTTCATTGTACCTCAGTTTCTTCATCAATAAAAATGTACTTTAATTCTCACATTGTTGTATGTATTAAATGATCTAAAGAGATAACTGCATCTGAAGCAGTTAGCATATTACTTGGCATTCAATAGACGTTATTATTTATCTATTCCATTCCCACAGGGAGTTTTGGGGAAGGATTAGGCTACATAGTTCTGTGAGTTGCTTAGCTTTATCTCTCCTGTTGCCAAAAAGAACATTATAGGCCCGATGGGGTACTGAAGTTAACTTCTACTGCGGGAACCAACTGTGAAATTTTGCAGAACTTTGGAGACTTGGTTGATGTTATGTTGGCAGCTTAAAATTGACTATGATGGGAGTATTTATACCAATCAGTCTTAACAGGAGGCTGCTAAATGTTTACCAGGGTGATACTGAAGTCAGCTTTATTGTCCAAGTCAGGAGTTTTCTCCTGCTCTGATCTACCGTCAAACGTAAAGGATCTCTAGACTGATTATAGAAAATATTGTATTCATTATAAAAAAGAAAAGAATTTGGAAATTTGGAAGTTTTCTGCACTTTATAGAAACAATTTTCTGTATTGTTAAATGTTTGTTCACCTACATGATTCAGAAATTTTACCCCAAGGTCTTTACCCAAAAGAAATGAAGGCATTTATCCACAAAAGGAATTGTTCAAGAATTCCCTAGCAACATTATTCATATGGCCAAAAACAGTTGTCTCAGCAGGAGAGTATATTTTGAAATTGTATTAAACTTATACAAACGAATACTACACAATAATTTTTAAAAAATGAATCATTGATGCATACAAAAAAGTGAGAGAATCATAGATTTAGACTTGATTGAAAGAAGCTAGAAAGATTAAGACCAGAAAGAAGTAATCTCTACTAAGAGAAATTAGAACAGTCGTTGCCTTTGATGGGTGTGTGTGTGGGCGGGATAGGGCTGGCGATTGACTGGAAAGGAAAATAATAAAAACTCTTGGGGTAATCAAAATATTTTACATTATGAAATGGTTTTTGTCTACATGGACACACACATTTACCATATATTATCAAATGTTACTCTAAGGGTCTGTACATTTTACTCTACATAAATTATATTTCAATAAAGAAAAATAAAGCAATGTATTTCAACAGAAAATCTGATTAACAATAGATATGAGTGATGACCAAATCTGGTAATTAGAAACTAAAGTTTGAGGGAATACATACATATAAGAAAAAGAAAAACTTAATGAGTGTAATTCATCTAATTCTTCTTCCAGTCACTATAAGTTTTTGACTTGTGTATTCTTGGATAACTTAACTTTATGAATACCCTGGTTTCTAATTTGCTAAAATTGGTTTAAATATAATACTTATCTCATAAGATGGTTGGCTGGATTAAATGAAATAATACATCAAAAAATTTAAGGTGCCTGGCTTTTAGCAAGTGCTTAATAAGTCTAATTTATTTTAGAGCTATTTTCATTATTAAGAGATAGGTATAAAACTCAAAGAGAATGCATCCTGAATTTCCAGCTCCATCTCATGAAAGTGGCAGAAAGAATGGAGTGGGTAAAATAAAGAACTAATAGACTAAATTTCCCTTGGGCTGAACACTTGGAATCCTCTGATTGAAACAATCCAAAAAGTGCCAAATAAATGTGAAGAAGCAAACTTAATCAATATTGCTGAAGTTTTACTTTTCAATTAGAAAGAGAAAGTGTTACAGGAAAAAAAAAAAAGAGGGAGAGTGACATGATTGTTTTCAAATAGGTGAGAGACAAATTGTCATCATCCTTCTAATCAACAATAAGACATATTCTAGAAAACAATGGATTCCCACATTCTAGTGCACATGGAAAATAATTTCAAACCTAGGCTTCAATATAGGGATAGAATAAAAAATTACAGTCAAGCAAGTGCTCAGAAATTCACTTCTAACATACTTTCCGTTTTGAGGGAAAAAAATCTTTACTATTTTATTTTTAGCATTAATAGTAAAAAATGAAAATGAGAACGGAACTACCTTCAGGAGAGGGAGAGAGGAATTTAATTTATTTCACTGTATACTTCTCTATACTTCTAAAAAAAACTTTTTTTTTTACTATGATTACATGTATACATTCATAATTTCAAATAGATATTTAGGTAGCATAAATGAAGGCATGATATATTATTAAGTATCATCTCTTTTCATCAGTTTTCCTATATTAAGTATGTAGTATAATTTATCCTTTGTACCCTGAGGAATATGAATCATGATTTAATGCTGCCATCATATTTTACATTCATATTTTTATAGAGGTGAAGTGAACAGATTGATAAATTGCATTCTACTTAGGTGATCAGTTTTATATATATTGACAATGTATATAACTCTGTAGCTATCCCATTCAAGAAGATATAGAAACTTTCTATCACCTTCTGTATGGTCAGTCCACTCAAAATGACTGTCCTCTTGCTCTCTGTACATCTCCTGCTGGACCAGTGCTGACCAGTGCCTGCTTCACCTACACCCTTCTCACCTGACTAGCCTTTCTACATACCTGCCCCAGGCCCCAGCTTATGATTGGTCTAACTTTAGCTACCATGATAGCTTATTAGAGGGGTGGTGAGGGGCAGGTACCTCTACTGGTTTCCCTGGTGACTGATAAAATAACCGGACTTCAGTTCCTCGTATAACAGGTAACCTCCGCCTGTCCCCCAGGATCAAAGACTACCACCATGTCCTGCCCACCATCTACAGCACAGGGTGGGTTGTTGCTCCAGAACCTTTCTTCATGTAGCATGTGAGCTCTCCCTATCCAATAAATCATTGATGTCTCTGTTGTTGAGTCTGGGCTCTTTCTTCAGTCTTAAAGCTAGGCAAGCTTGGGGATTGTAGGCTTGTGGGGTTCAGCCCAACACTCTCCAAAATTCCTTTTTGTCTTCTATATTCTACCCCACCACCTCACTTCCTGCAGCCCCCAATATGATTTCTGTCACTAACGACTCATTTTTGTCTCTTACTTAATTTCTTAAATCCTACACATTTGACTTCTGAAAAAAGCAGGGGTGGTTTTGGGGCACCAAACTCTGCAAGGTCAAAAATCCACGTAGAATTTTACAGTCGGTACTCGATATCCACATCCCTTGTTCTGCATCTGTGAATTCAACATGCTGGGGATCAGTAGTACAGCAGTGCACACCGATTGAAAAAAAAAATCATGTATTATTGGATCTGTGTAGTTCAAATTCATGTTGTTCAAAGATCATCTGTATGTAATATTTATTTATTCTTTTGCACCTGACTTAGTCTGTTTTTGTAAAAGATTTATCCATGTTGTTTTGACAACCACTAGTTTATTCTTTTTTATGGCTAAGTAGTAATCCATTGTTTGAATATATCACAAATTGCTACCCATTTGTCCACTTCTGTTAATGAGAATTAGTGTGGTTCCAAGTTGTTGGCTATTAGGAATAAGGATGGTCTAAAAATCCTGTCTGATTGCTTTTGAGAACATTTATTTTCATTGCCCTTGAGTAAATGTGTGCAAGTGGAATTTCAGGCTCATAAGCTCTCTCTCTCCCTCTATCTCTCTCTCTTTAGGTCAATAGAGATAACTGTATTTTTATATAATAACAGTATGTTATTTTGTTATACTGTTAAGAAATGCCAGACAATTCTCCAAAATATTTGTACTGCTTATCACTCCCACCAGCAGTGTGTGAGTTCCAGTTGCTCTACAACTTCACCAAAGTTCTGTCATACTTTTTAACTTTATACATTCTAGTGACTGGGATATGGTAGCTCATTGTGATTTCAATTTGCATTAGTCTGGTGACCAAAGATGTTGAGCATTTTTTCTCGTGCTTATTAGTCATTTGTATGTCTTGTTTTGTGGCATTTCAGTTCAAGTTTATGCCTATATTTATTGTATTTTTTTGCTTTTATTTTTATTATTGATTTGCAAGAGTCTTTTAAATATTGTGGATATATATTCAGAATATGAGTCATTTGTCAGATATATGTAAGAAAAAACTTTTTTTTTCCTTTCTGTGGCTTGTACCCTCCTTTTCTTAATAATCCTTTTTTAAATTATTTTTTTAATTTAATGAAGTTCATTTTTAATTTTTTTCTTATAGCAGTCCTTTTTCTGACTTGTCTAATAAATCTTTGCCTACCCAGCAAAGATGTATTTCTTAAACTTCTGATTTTGCAGTAGAAATATTCTACCACACTAATTATTTTTCACATTGTAATGTATGTCCACATCCACTTTTCCAGTTAAAAAATGGAATATAACAAATTGAAATAAAAAAATGTAAGCATCTTTCTACCAGAAGTTACTAAGTAACTGTGGTTTCTCCAAAAGATTATTAAAATTCCAAAGCACCTTCACAATGTTTCAGTAGGTTACATTTTTGTTGAGGACATTATACCTGAGCTATTTCTCTCAGAGAAGGAAAAAAAAAATCTCATTTTAAGTCAAATTTTATACAAATCATTTTATGCGAGTATAAAACCCCAAATACATATTTGGTCTACTGGGAAACTGTTTCAACTTCACAAACTAATGATGTAATTAAAAGTTACGGAAGTTTTAATCTATAAAGTGTTTTAAGGCAATGATTATAGAAATGCAAACTCATGTCTGTTTTGCAGAATGCATAGAGTGGCTACAGATGAATTCAAATTCATACTAAAATATAAAAGCACAAATCTTCTTGGCAATGTCTTTTTTTTTTCCCCTAAGAACTGAAGAGATTTGGTTATGGATACTCAAAAGCATTTTTATAGGAAAATATCCCATACTTTCAGTGTGATGCTTGATTAAGCAACACAAGTAAAACAACATTTGAATTTCTAATTGGAAGTGGCATTGCTCTTTAGCACACATTCAATACTTTCATCTGCTGGCCAGACGAGGCAAAAAAGATATTTAAAAAGAGTGATCAGTGCCCTCAAATTTAAGAAACATCTGTCCAAATGTTTGTCGTTCTTATAATTGAAAACTGAAAGTAAAATATCATTAATCTATGACAAAGGAAGCAAGAATACATGATGGACAAAAGACAGCCTCTTCAATAGGTGGTGCTGGGAAAACTGGATAGCTATATGTGAAAGAATAAAATTAAAACATTTTCTAGCACCATATACAAAAATAAACTCAAAATGGAATAAAGACCTAAATGTAAAACTGGATACTATAAAACTCCTAGAGGAAAACATAGGTAGAACACTCTTTGACATAAATCGTAGCAATATTTTTTGGATCCGTCTCCTAGAGTAATGGAAACAGAAGCAAAAATAAACAAATGGGATCTAATTAAACTTAAAAGCTATTGCACAGCAAAGGAAACCATGAACAAAATGAGAAGCCAGCCTGTGGAAGAGAAGATAATATCCTATTCATTTGTAATATGTATAAACCTACATATTGTACATAGGTTTACTATATTTAAGCTATAAGTGAATAAATAAAACACTGATGGATGGTCATGCTGTATTGTTCTGCCCTGATTTCTGAAACACAACCAAGTAGCATGTCACTCCAAATCAATTTTGTTTAAACTAATATTTTTTCCCAAATGAACTAAAATCTGTAATGATGTAAGTGCCCGACTTTGGCTCACAGGAATCTCAAGGCCAATGTGTGATCCTTGGTTTCTGTTTTTACTTGATACTGAAATTCAGAATTTTATTTTTGTTTCGTCTCACTTTACCTGTAATAATTGCTTTTTTTAGGTACTTATTAAAAAGTTCTGTCTGTAAGTGTATTTAAAAATCTAGACAGATTCAAGACCTTATACGTGTTCAATAAATGACTTCAGGCTTCCCAAATTTGCGTTAGTAATAGAGGTAGAGCTTGATCAAGGACCTCCATATTGATGCCCAATAAGAGTGTAGGAAATAGAGACAGTTGCTGAAATGAGTTTCTAATTGTGTATTGGTTGGAATCATTAAGCTTTTTAATCTTTTCTGTTGTAGATCAGAAAGGTCACATGCTGAGACATAGCCCAGAGATGTCACAAAACCTTGGATAGTTTCCTCTTTGCTCTGGATGTATCAGTTTTTATATTCCCCCTTGCCCCACCTTGAGCATGAAAGGCTCCATTTTTCAAGGTATTTTCAGAAGCATAATATTTACCCAGTTTTGCACACCACAAAGCAAGAAATACCATCAGTAACTGCCTTAAATTTCAGGTGTATATGTCATCTAGAGTAGTGTATAAATTACTTGGTTAGAATGTTGCCATAGTTACACTGAAAATAAGAATTTATACCAGAAATATAGACCAAACATTAACTGTATGTAATAAAATACTACAAGAGTGAAGATGATATGGCAAGATTTAGTTTTATTTGCCAGGTTCAAATATATTTTGATTTTTTAGTTGCTTCTTTTACCACATCCCTTCTGTTTCATCTCTTAGAGCCTAAAGGAGAAATAGCAGACACTATGTAAATCAAACACACATGCAAAGAAGGAACAAAGAGTGCCCAGGGACATTAGGGAAGACTTCAGAGAGCCTTGAGTAATAGCCAGAAGGGCAGTAGGCTTTTTCCAGATGGACAATGCAGTTATAATTATTCTTTATACTCTCCCCTCCAGCTGTTTTGTTTGTGAGCTTTGTTTAAAGTGGTGATTCTTCTACTTGTAATGTTTTTGCCCTCCTCATACACTGTGCATTTGGGAAAACGGGTACTGCAAAAATTCTGCATTGGTTCCCACAGATGCCCAAAGCATGCAAGGGTGAAGAACTGACGAAGGCTTTTCTTTCATGACACAGGAAGATTTATTCCTGTAAACTTTCTCAAACCCCTTTTGTCAAAATACCTCTTTCTCTCTCCCTTATCATTGTTAAATCTCTAGTGAGCGTTTATTATACGTACAAGGATGTAAGGAAATAAGCATCTTTTAATGTTTGTTCTAATTAATTTTATGCCAAAAAATGCTTCTTATAGTGTTTCTATAACTTTCCAAAAAGAAAAAAAAATCCTGTAAATATCCATTTGAGGAGTTTTCCTGAGGCACAGTAGTAAGTATCACTACCTCAATGCTATTTTTGTGCAGTTACTGAGTTCCCAGTGCAATTTGATTTAATTTTTCTTCAGCCTTAATTACCGTCTCTCTTTTCAATGGTTATATATTAAGATTTGTGTGATTTCTAAGGAAATGCACAGAGAGAGAAATGTTACATATCTCATATTAAGGCTAGGAAAGAAAACATTTTCTAAGTCTAATATGGATAAACAGTAATATTAAATCCTTGTTTTAATGTGTTTTAAATATAACCTTTCCCTAAAATGGGTCTCAATTTCAACAAATCATGTTCATGAGAAAAGCAATATAAGATTTAAAAGATGAAATAAACTCAAATTGCAACTAATTTATGTGTTATCTTTCATGTGCTTTTCAGTAAGCAGGCTGAATCACAGAGCATACACAAAATGTTTAACCAACTAACAGAATCTAGAATTCCAGGTAGAAGAAAGAATTTTTACTTAACAAATTTGCTGTTAAGATTGTTGTGTTTCCTAAGGAAGGCATTATGCCTGATCATCTGATTTATATGCTAATTTTGCAGACAAGATGCATATTTTTGTTTTGCAAATTGCCTGTGGAAGAAAAAGTAAACTAAGGAAAACTTTCCATTTTGAATCTTATGGTAAGTATTTAATATAATAATTACTTGTGCATTTATTGCATGGAATGCAAGTTGACCTTCTGAAGTTTGACTTTCAGACTAGGTTTAAGCATCCAATGACTAGGTTTCGTTAGGAGTGGAGATTAATTTATTGTTTGTATACTAGTTGACTCTCCATTTCTGCTGGCTTAGATTTCCCCTGACAATGTTGAACTTTAGCAGAGCCAAGTGTTCCTGGAAAATAAAAACAGTTACAAAATACTCTTCCTCCACCATGACCCATTTTGTGTTCTAGGAAATCGCCTTCTGCAAAGAACCATCCCAGTGTGACCTATATAAGATCATGGTGGACTCTCCTATTTTTATATAACAAGGCAGATACAGAACTTTCAAATTCTTATTCTTTGGCTCATTTATGAGCAGCTAAACTGTACCACTGACTCATATGGATAAAATGTCCAGTAACCTGACTTGACCCAAATCTTGTCAGTTTCCCCCACGCTCCTGATCTTTGATCTCTCCTCTGTGAGTCCTTCCTGAGAATCAGCTGACCTCACAGAACACATTCCTGATCAACTGTCTGATCACACCACCTGCTTATCCCCCCACAACGAAGGTTCTTTCTAGCCTTGTCTACTCAAACTTATAAATAAAATTCATTTTTACCTGATCTCTGAGAAGTTTATAGTATAGACCTCAAAAGTTCAGAGTATTCTCCCTATTGTCATAGTCCCCTATCCCCTTTTGGTCAGGGGACTAAATAGTCTTTTCTCCCTATCTAAGACTGGATTTGGTTTTAACTGATAATCCCTTCTTAAATTATGGTCAACTTTTGACCTAGGAAAAATTGTCACAGACAATAATTCATGCAAACCCACCTGTACAAATTAAAAATCGAATTAGGATCAGCCTCAAATTTTGAGAGTTTAACTTAGGTATTTTTAGGAAGATGGAGAATCAGAATAATGAAATCTTCATTTAAATGCTGATCTATGTTTCAAAACACTCAGTTATATCCAATTTACTATTGTAATTCTATGAAAAAGAGCATCAAGTATCAAAACTGAAGTAGAATATGAAGCAAGCTCTATACTTCCCCTTTGTATGTTAGGGTTGGATTCTGGTTCAAATGTGTACCTAGGGAGAGCTAGCATGCCTTATGTGTTGAGAGAAAAGTTTTAACTATAATGGAAGGCCACTCTGTGTATAGGGTGTGGCAAGTCAGAGAAGAAGACAGGGAGCCATCAGGTATACCTGGACAATTTGTTACATTATATCTGAAGTACTTAGCCTAAAGTATGGCTCATAGTGTGTACCGAGTCAGTATTTACAGAATAAGTTGATAATATATTTTTGACACAAGCAGACTTCATTTATTACTTTACTTCACCCAAAAAACATGCTGTCAGTTCTTAGAATAAGATTGACAAAATGGAGAATTCATATTTATTTATTGAAGAGTATAAACGGGATTTAAGGGAAATGTGAAAATCACAGGTACGTCTTTATATCACTCATTGTCAAGTCTGTAAACAACTCTAAATTTAATGCTTAGTCATCTTGAGATGAAGTCTTCCAGTCATTATGCATTTTCAGTCATTTATATTTTTATTTTGAATGTATAAACTGAGGTTATTATATAATGTAATGAATATATAAACTGATGTTGTGACAGTGTGTGATTTTTTTAATTGAAGTATAGTTGATTTCCAATGTTGTGTTAGTTTCTGATATACAGCATATATGATCATATTTTGTGAGCTAGGAAATAAAAGTTAGATTCCAAAAGTCCAATCCAATATGAATAACAATTTCAAAATCAGAGGCAAAATCAATTTGTAGAGAACCATAATCTTGACCCTGAAAAAAGCACCCCCCTTCAAATGTAGTATGATAAGGTTATTGTCAACTGTAGTAATGGCCACTCTTGGTGTCCTCCCCATCTCAATGTGTACCCTTCAATTACATTTCCAGATCATAAAAAGTGGGCATATTTAATGACATTATTTATTTATAGAAATTCATTCTAAGTGTTATGCACATATTCATCCTACAAAAGACCTCTCCCTCTAACCTTTTTCTTTTTCTCTCCCACACTATACAGAATTGATAGTGTGGTCTCAGAATTCATGCTTGCTGGGAACTTGAGAATGTGACCATATTTGGAAACAGGGTCTTTGCACTTGTAACCAAGTTAAACGAGGTCATACTGAATTAGGGTGAGACCTAAATCCAATAGGACTGTTGTCTTTATAAAAACAGGGAAATTTTGACACAAAAAAGCATGGACATGCATCAGGAAAATCAAGGATTGCCAGCAACCATCAGAAGCTAGAAGAGACCAAGAAGGATTCTTCTCTTGAGACTTAGAAGGGAGCATGATGTTTTGATCTGGACTTTCTAGCATTCTGAATTGGGAGGGGATACATGTCTGTTGTTTTAAGACACCCAGTTTGTGGTACTTTGCAACGGCAGTCATTGGAAACTAATACATACCCCATATGGAAAAGAAAGCTTGTGTGTGGTGTTCAAGAGCGGGATTTTGCAGAGGTGAGTAAAGGAGAGAGCTCTAGGAACTCTCACCACTCTCAAGGGGCCATATGCTTCTAAGGGCTGACAGCAAGTGTTTGTTTTGTTTTGGTCTGGTTTTGGTTTTGGTTTTTGGCTCTGAAGGAAAGCATTACTGATACCTTCTATTAAAGAGGAATAGAGTTTCTTATTTTTTAATAGAGTGTGATTTAGATAAGGCAATAACTGTAACATATCCAAAAATATAAAATGACTTCAAAATTATGAAAACAATATTTCTGACTTCTGTCCCTGTCCAAAGCAGGTGTTCCTAACTGGAAGCCAATTCTCCTCCAAAAGTAGATTCAGGAACCCAGGGTCCTTCTCTTGTTTTGCTCCCAATATCAACAATGCCTGGTTTCAAAATCACCATGGAAGGGGTAAAAATGATGGTGTGGGGAGTTTTTAGAAGGTCAGATCTGAAAGTGACAAACATCTTTAGTAACTGTATACCATAGCAAGGTCTCAGATTATATTATTGCAACTAGGGATACAGTAAGGGACCCAGAAAATTACCCAGGAAGTAGAGGAAGTAGGTTTGATGAAGGCTTAGCTAATCTCTGCCACAAGGTCAAATCATTTCAATAAACAATTTCTAGGTAATTATGATGGGCCAGGAACCAGTGCTATCAGTCTATACCTGAGGAGTTCTTAAGGAGTTGTGTACAATTCAGAATTCATAATAAGTTAAGCAAAGTCTAAATGACTCATTAGATTAAATATTAAACATAGGATTGATATTATATTACATTTTCTGTTTTCTATTAGTGTTTTAGTTTTAAATTTCAATTTAGTTTCATTGGCATTTTTTGGATACTCAGTTATTCCACTCTTTTTTATTTCTAAACATTTTTCAATTCTCTCCATATAAACTTCCTGAAATTTTTTAACTGAAAATCACCCTGGTACAGATACAGGAAAGAGACTAAGCAGCATTTAAATGTGTACTCCTGACCCATAATCAGACCAGTCATATTAAACTGTGATAAAAATTGGGAAAGCAAGAGTAAAGGGAATGGAGAATTCTGAATCTCTGAGAGAGCTAATAGAAAGAACTTCAATGTCAGCTGCAACATTTGAAAGCATTGTTCATAAGAGTCACCCTAGATACCATCACAAGAAAGTATCCTTCTACAACATCTGGTGATTTTAGCTTAGGACTGAACAGTCCTGAATATCAGAAGTATCCTTTTTTTTTTTGAAATACCTTTTTTCCTTAATGATGGGGTGATGGACATAATGTTACCCCAGAGGGGAAAGGCCTTGGTTCTTGTCTTGCCTGAAAGAGAAAAATTCAGAGAGGAGACAAAAGCATTGCGTAGGAAAAGATTTTAAAGATTTTATTCACAAAGTGAAAGCACACCTCCAAGAGTGGAAGGTGGGCTGATCCAAGGGAGGATAGCAACGCTGGTCTTTCTTTGTCCACTTTGTCTTACACCCTCGCTTAGAGGTGGTCTCTTGATTGGCTGATGGCTCTTGCACCTGAAGAGCTTAGTCATGTCCATCCCCTTTTGCACAAGTCCTTACCCATGATGCACACAGAAAAGCCCATGGTGGGGGAGGGGGATGCTGGGAGGGGAGGCTAAACCTCAGTGTTAATTATATTGCAATGAGCATTGGGTCCTGTCTAGTTAGGTCCATGTCACTATCACACCATTACAGTTGTCTGGTCCCAACTGGTTTTTGCTGGCACTCATTTAGAGGAAGCAAAGCCCTTTATGCTGAAAGCGGGCATAACACCATCTTCTGGACCATCCTCCCTCTCCTCCACCTTATCTGCCTGGTGCCCTCATTTGTCTAACTGCTTACAATAGTATTTATACACTGAGTCATCCCTTGGTTTATGAAAGTTAAAGCTGTTGACAATGTTCTCAGGAATTCATACTCTTCCACTTTTGTCATGTAGGGTTTCAGGTAAGTGTATTTCACTCTTCGGCTGAGTCAGGACCAGGAAGTGCTGAGGAGGACATAAAATTTGGGGATAGAACTGAACTCAGCCAGGCCTCAGTCCAGAATGGCACTATCATCATTTCAATCCCTTATTCCTAAATTGTGTTTAATAGACTAAAGAGTTTATTTTCAGTGTTTTAATCAATGGACTCATCTTTGGCTATCCTAATACAAAAATGCACAAGAACAAAATGTGTGCTTCTCTCTTTCTCTCTTTGAAAATTGTCTTGCCTCCCCTTAATGTTATAAAAAATTGTTTTGTATGGAAATGAAAAGCTAAAGATTTCACTGCTGTATATTAGCATCATATTTAAAATAGAAAATGAAACATCTTTTACCAAAACTGTAATTGAAGGTGGAGTTAAATTTATGGTTAAAGGAGAAACGACTCTGAAGTAAATTTCACACACAAAGGTTTTTGTTTGTTTGTTTGTTTAACTAGTATGTCTAAGATCTATGTAGTATGGTGGGTAAAAAAAACGGTGCCACTATCTCACTTCATGCCAATTCTTGGTTGCCAATACCTAGTCTAACTGCTGCTTAAATTTGGTATCATGATGTGAACACACAGGTGGCAGAGGCTAAAACAGAAATGGCCTGAGTAGTAGTTTGAGAGACCATGAGACGCAATAATCCCAAGTAGGAAAATTTCAATTCTTATTACCTGTTATCAAACAGATAGACAGAATACTTTTTGTCCTGTTTTACCATAGATACTGTGTGTTTAATGTGATTGTACATTTTAGGATTTGAGAGGGAAAATTCAGGTAGTCAGAGCAGGTTGTTAGCTTTTCCCCTTTCTTATAGATTCAGTAATATCCTGTAATAAAGATACAAACTTGGGTTGAAACTGACTCCTCAGAAAGAAAAAGCATATTTTTTTGCCTCTGGCCAACCTCCAAGGATGGCTGAGAGTATAATAACCTGGAGGCTTGTTGGGATGAAAAAGCTAAATCATTTAACATAAAGCTCGTTATTGTTAGCAGAGTTGAGGAAGACAGAACCAAAATTGGCATAAAAGTTGAGATATGGGGGAAGTCTGATTCCCACAGGCCATTTCCATGAATCTCCTGTTATAGAACCAAGCAGACACGGGAGACAACTGTTTTTAAGGAGTAAGTGCAGATTGCAGGGATAAGTGCAGATTAACTATGCTTCCCCTCCCATTGTCTCAAATGGTCCAAAGCAGACACCTCAGCGGAAGTCATTAAATTGAGGGCTAGAGACATGAGCATAGAACTAAGAATGGTTGGCTGACACATACTCCCAATTCCAGCTCTAGAATCAGGAAACATGGCTCAATATATTATCTGGCTTTACTTTCCTAGTGCCTGCAATTAAGAGACTGTGATTGCTCTCCCATTTCACAATTCCAACACCCTTTCCACATTTGCTCTTCTCATACACAAAGGAAGAAATGTGAGCCAAACCTGCAGGAAGCGAGATGATAAAGAGAGTCAGCATCCAGAATATAGATATTTTCCACTTCCCTTCTCAGACACGGGGACACATAACACTGAATTAGGAATTCTGCTCAGAGGCCACAACAACGAGGCATGGGGATTGGGGAAGAAGTAATGGAAAAAGAAGCTCCTTCGAGAAAAAAAATATGGGACTCATCCCACTATCAGGGTGAGAAGTTCACATTTTTCTTTTAAACAGGATATGAGCTATGAAGAAATGATTACTTTGTTTTCAATTAATTCCTCTCTTCAATCATTATTTTTTTGTACTGTTTTGTTTTTTCCTTCTATTTCATATTGTATTAATTGAGCACAATTAACATTTATCCAAAGATCTCCAGATCACATGGAGACACATCTTAAATTGATGTGAGAAGATCACACCTTACCTGGAGAGGGAGATGGATGCAGTGGCAAGAGGAAACTTTGACGAGGGGACTCATGATTTTTACATTGACAGGAATATTGTTGGGAACATACATATGGGAATGAAGACACATAGGGATGTCGGTTCTAAAATATAATTTTAAGAAATGTTAAATCATAACTATCTTGTAAATATAAATAAGTATTTCAAAACATTTATTCCACACGTCAATTAAGGGAACTATAAATCATTAGAATATGTTTAAAGAGCATTTCAGATATTTAGAGACAACTAAAGAAAGGAATATTAGCACAAGATTGATGAGTTTGATTAAAACTGGTGAATGTCCTATAGAGTCATAAACCATAATCTTTGTTTTTGCTACAAGACAGGAGTTATTTATATCTTTATAGGACAGAATCTACAACTTAACATGCTCTTTTACTAAATCTGGGACCTATGATCAATAGTGAGTTGAAAAAGTACATATCCAGCTTTTTATATTGTACAATTTTATTTGTCAATTATACCTCAATAGAATTGGGGAGAAAAAAAAAAAAAAGAAAAACAAAAATGTACATTAATCCTAAGACTTAGGTTGGAATCCCTGTATGATGTGGAAAGAACAGATCACCTTTTTTTTTTTTGTCATCCTTACTTCCAGGTTTTGTATAATTTTATTATCATTGGATAGATCAAAGATTTTTGATTAGCTGGTTTTAGCCAAATTACTTTAAATTGTGTAGAAAATGATATCCTCATTCTCCTTATGAGAATCAGCTCTTATCCAGTTCCTGTCCTTGTAACTTCAGGGACTGAACCAACCAGGGCGGACATAAAACTAAGAGAAAAAAGAGCTTCATTTTCCTTCAGGCAAGTGAAACAATGGCATGGAAACAGCCTGACTCAATTGTCCAAACACAAGATATGTAGTTGTTATTATTAGTCTGGGAATTTTGAGTTTTGAGAATTTCTGCAAGCATATTGCTACCAAGACATATGAGTTCATCTAATAATGGAGTTAACTCAAGGAAGTGGATCTGTGCATTAGAAGACTAAAAATTGTCTGTGGTGATGTTTTTGGAGCCTTGTGGAAAAACACATCAAATTCAGAAATATCTAGATTTTGCAGTTATGTGAAATAAAACATTTCCTTAGTTTCCAATGGAAATTCTACTTTCTGATCTTTGTGTTTTAGAGAATACATTTATTTTTCTTTACTTAACTGAGAGTTTAGTAACATCCTCTGATCAAAATTATGTTCTCTCTGGATTTCAAAGACATTTATACTTGGTCTGAAAATCCAGGGAGATATCTGATTCAAATTTAATTGTTACTTTAGTGTACAGAATCTGCTTTTTAAAATCTGGACGTTATTTGCATCTATTTTTTCTTTCTCAAAATTCCAAATAAAGTTCTTAATAATGGTTTGTTTACACTCATCCTGATTGGCTTTCTATATGCCATTTGAAATTAATGACCTCTGTCTTCCTTTATTTTGGAGGAATTCTTAAAGAAAAACAATTTTTTTTTTCTGGTTTTGGTCTCACTTTCAAGTCATATGTTTTGAGTTTTGGTTTGATTGTCTCTTGCCTTTTCTTTCTTTTTGAATCCATTTTTCTTTTTACAATATATTATGGGAGATTTCTCTAAATTCAGTCAAAATCACACTATCAACTACTTCATTCTTTTTTAGGATGATTATTAAATAGTTTTGTGTTCCCTTAAATTATATTTTCTATTCCAACCATTTCTCCCTGCTGAACCACTCTCCTTGTTTCTTCCAGTACAAGATTTAGCTCTATATAAATATACCTTTACCTGCTTTTGTGTAATTAATTTCTACTTATCCATCATATTTCTAATAATGTGCCACATCCTCAAGGAATTCTTTAATTCCAAGGATGTTTTCACTGTTATTAAATGTCACTTTATCTTCATTGCATATACAACTCCTTCTAAATGTGTTTATGTGGTTATTTAATGAATTTTTTCCAACTAATTTTGCACCTCAGAAGAAAAAAATGACATGTCTGGTAACAGATCATTGTGATTCTAGTGTGGAAAGTTATAAATATACATGGAACAAATGAATTAATGAATGATGCTCCTTTTTAATTTCTGCCTCTTTTCCACTTCTTCTACTCTTTTTCTTAAAATAAGTATTCCTTAGGGATCTCTGTCATCAGTTAGCAATTAATTTCCTAAGCCTCCAGCCCATAGTTCCCATTAATGGAATGCTTGTGTTTCTATTTTTCAGTGCTGGGATCTTTGCTTAGTAGCTATTACAAGGATCTTACCTGGATTTTCTTTGTATCCCAAACTGTTATCACGGTATTATCCTTGTTAGCATTTTTAATTTCTCCCTCTTCCTCTAAGCATGCTATATTTAATTCTGTCTTTTCAGGATTGCTTCAAGTTTTTTGTTTTTTTTTTTAATGGAGATACTGGGGATTGAACCCAGGACCTAGTACATGCTAAACATGTGCTCTATCACTGAGCTATTACCCTCCCCTTCCATTGAGCAATCTTAAAGTAGCTTTATCATCACACTGTCAGATTTCAATCTGAGTACAACTCCTGATCATCGGTTACAGCACATCTCCTCATTTGTAGCCTGTGCAGCTGCCATTTCTACATTTGTGAATTCGGACCATATGTTGCAATTATGTGTATTTGTTGATTTGATATATTATTTGATATACTGTATATCTCATTTAAGCCTGTCAGCAGTGAGGGATCTGAAATTCAAAGAACTTAAGTGAATTTTTCAATATCCATTAGTTAATAAGTGACTGAGCTAGCTTACTCATACAAGTCTCTTTGGATTGGAAATCTATTTTAAAATCAAAATTCGTTGTGCCACTCCCTAGACTGCTTAAATTCTTCAGTTGCTCTCTATTACCTAAAAGATTAAGTCTAAATTCTTAAACAGGACACATAAGCCTGGCCATGAATTGGCACCTTTTTATAGATCCTGCTTCATCTCTTGCTATTTTACACCACAGACTTCTTACAAAGTGCTTCACACCATATATCACTTCACAATTCTATTCTTTTATTCATACAGGTTCTTTTGACGGAAATGCTAGCTCCACGCTTTTCTTTAACCATCATAGTTCTCTTTCTTCAAGTCTCAGCTCATTTCTGCTCTTGATACTTTCTCAGGATACCTGGGTGTTTTAAGTGTTCCTTTTTCACACTCTACAGGACTCTGAATATTTATCATCTTACGTATACAGTTTTACACAGAAATCAGAAACAGTTTGTCTCCATCTCTTCCACCAGGATGTAACATACTGGAGAGGAGCACTTTTATTTTTGTTATTTCAGAATTACTATTTCACCATGCCTGACAGGCAATGGATGTAAAATAAATAATATATTGAGATAAATACTTTCATAAAACCTGAATCATGGAAAAGAGGACTGGATCCATCTAGAGGATTTTATTTAGCATAAGTAAAATTTCTATTTTAATCAGATGTATAAGGGTCCTACTGGAGGGGGTCCTAGCTTCAAAAATTTTGAAAAAATCATCAATTTTGAAGTGGCAGAACACTGATGATGATAACTGAACACTTTCTTGTTCCAGGATAAGCTTGTTAATACATTAACACAGCCATGCAACAGAGGCACGATGATTTTCCTGATTTTCAAGGGAGGAAGTTGAAGAACAGAAATGTTAAGAAAACTGCCAAACAATAAACCTTTAATAAATGATGACAGTCGAGATCAACGTATTGCAGTCTGACCCCATGCTCCAAGAATATAACCACACAAGAACTTTAGTCTCCTAATTTATAGAGCTTAGTGTTCTAATGAATTAACTTTAACAGATTTATAGCATGGTGACAATAACCAGAAGCCAGATAAGAACACTGTCCCAGTGATCAAAGAAAAACTGAACCAGTTTCAGTTCTCAATTCTACATTTCTAAAATTATTACAACTGAAGACTATGCTTTCAAAAACATTAAAAGAATTGTTATAACAAATGTGACCACAAGAGGGCATTTTCATAGCCCAAAGGATCTCTCCTTGGAGAAGGTACCTAATTTTGGAAGTCAGTGGGAATTAAGAGTATTAGAAGTGTGAGAGGCAAAGATGGCAGAGTAGTAGGACACACGTAGCTCACCCTCTCCCACAAATACACCAAGACTCACATCCACGGACCCACTCAGCCAACCAGAGCACCTGCAGAACTCTTGACAGAACACTGTCCTCTCCGACAGGACAAAGATGACAAAAATCTGGTAGGAGAAAGGAAGAAAAGGAATACGAAAAGGCAAAACAGTGTGGGACCGGTCCCGCGGAGAGGGAGTGGCAAAGGAGGACAAGCACTCATTCGCTGGGTCTCCCCTCTCCAACGGAGAGACCAGCGGGACGGAGGGGGAGCTCTGAGGCTCGGATCTGTATGGAGCAGCCCTTGACTGACAGAACTAAGTTAAACGGGCACAGAGGGTCCCTGCGACACCCAGCCTGAGACCCGAGCCGGGAGCTGGAGGCCGGGACAGGCAGCCCAAGCCAGGCCGAGGATGGGGACGGCTGCACTGAGGCAGCCCCAGGGGACTGAAGGGGGCTGTGCAAAGTGGATGAGTGGGTGCACAGGGCAGAACAATCTGGGCCCTCCATAAAACAGCACGGCTGATGTGCCCTGGGGGGAGTGGTGCATACCTCCATCTCTGAAAACCCACGGAAGATTTTCAGCGAGGAGAGGTGGGGCTCAGGCTCAGCCACCACATCCTCCAGTGCTTGGCACCCAGGTTGGGGTGGGGGTCAAACCTGAATCTGCGCCTGGGTGCTTGGCAGCCTCAAAGGCCAGACAGTGACTTGTTTGCAGCCGGAGTCAGATAGGATGCTGCTGCCCTAGTGCCTCGCAAAGTTCGCACCACCAGAACAAACAAGGAGCTGAATTTGGACACGGAGAAGGGGCGGGGCTGTTCCGCGGTCTTCCTGCGGCCCGCCTGCGGAGCATTGACCCCGGTCGTAGCAGGTGGCGCGGAGTGACTGGAGCCAGGAGATGGCAGGTTGCCCCCCGCCTTTCCAGCAGGAATGCTGTGCAGGCAGGGGGTGCGATCTGGGAACAGCACAGACAGGGCACAATGGAGGGCCTTTGAAAACAGCAAGCTGAGCTCACGAAACAGGGCAAAGACAGAAAGGCTTCCCATTAAGAGCACAGAGTCTCCAGGAGAACACCCCTTCCCACCCCCCTTTTTTTAAATCTGCTTTTACCTGTCGTATTGTCTATTACCTTTTTAATTTTTATTTTTTAAACAATTATATATCCTCCCGGTTTTAATTCCTTTTAAATTTTTCTTTCTAAATAATATTATTATTTTAAAAAATCAACATCATGTCATTTTTCTCTCTCTTGGTTTTGATCTCCTGTTATTGATTATACACAACTTCAAATATATTTTTTCCTCTTTTCTTCTATTTTAAAGCTTCTTAAGAGACGCCTCAACCCGATTGCTATTCTACTTCAACTTACTCTTCAATTATTCATTATACACTGTTTTCAAGCCTTTTTTCTCCCTTTTTTTCAAAATTCTCTCTTTATCGTATATTTTTTATCTGTTATATTTTATTACCTTTTTAATTTCTACTTTCTAAACAATTGTATATGCTTCTAGTTTTAATTCCTTTTAAATTTTTCCCTTAAAGTAGTTATATTATTATTTTTTAAAAAATTCACCTGATTACATTTTCACTCCTTTTGGGTTTGATCTGTTATTGATTATAAATAGGTTTCAAATATCATTTTTTGACCTTTTTTCCTTTTTTAAGGGTTTTTAAAAAGATATCTCAATTCAAATGCTAGTCTGATTCAAATTGCTCTTCTATAATTGACTATACACTGTTTTCAAACCTTTTTCCCTCCCCTCTCTAAAAAATTATCTCTTTATCTTTTTTATCTGTTCTATTTTCTATTACCTTTTTAATTTCTACTTTCTAAGCAATTGTATATACTTCTAGTTTTAGTTTCTTTTTAAATTTTTTCTTTTAAAGTAGTTAAATTATTCTTATTAAAGAAAAGTCCACCTGATTTCATTTTCATTTCTTTAGGTTTTGATCTGTTATTGATAGGTTTCAAATATCGTTCTTGGATCTTTTTTCCTTTTTTTTTTTTTTTTAAGGGTTTTTAAAAAAGACGTCTCAACTCAAATGCTAGTCTGATTCAAATTGCACTTCTATAACTGATTATACACTGTTTTCGAACTTTTTTTTCTCCCTTTTTTTTAAAACTCTCTTTCTCTCTCCTTTTTTTATTTTTCAGGTTTTATTCCTGCATAAGCATTAGATAAATAAATAAGTAAACTCCTTTAAAGACCACAATAAATAACTTATGATACTGCATAAGCCACAGTGCCAGAGAGATATGAGCAAGATGAATAAGCAGAGGAACCACTCCCAATTAAAAGAACAAGAGAAATCCCCTGAAAGAATTATCAATGAAATAGACATTGATAGCCTACTGGATCAAGATTTCAAAAAAGGAGTGATCAAAATCTTGAAGGAACTAAAAGAGATAGTGTTTAGAGATACAAAAAATGTCAAAAATGAAATTGGAGCTATAAAGAAAAGCCAAGCAGAATTGGTAAACTCATTGGCTGAGATGAGAGCTGATATAAGGGCTGTCCAAGGCAGACTAGATAATGCAGAGGAATGAATTAGTGACCTAGAAGACAGGACAACAGAAAGCACCCAATCAGACCAACTGCAAGATAAACAAATAAAAACAAATGAAAGCAACATAAGGGACCCATGGGATAATATAAAGTATGCCAATCTTCACATAATAGAGGTCCCAGAAGGGAAGGAAAGATCAAACGGGATTGAAAAGGTTTTTGAAGAAATCATGACTGAAAACTTCCCAAACTTAAAGAAGGATTCAGATATCCAAATACAGGAAGCTCAAAGGGTCCCAAACAGGAAGAACCCAAACAGACCCACACCAAGACATATCATAATCAGGATGGCCAGAGTCAAGGATAAAGAAATGATCCTAAAGGCAGCAAGAGAAAAGCAAAGAGTGAGTTACAAGGGAACCCCCATAAGGCTCTCAGCTGATTTCTCTACACAAACACTAGAGGCCAGAAGGGAGTGGCAAGATATATACAAAGTCCTGAATGAAAAAAAGATGCAGCCTAGGATACTTTATCCAGCAAGGCTATCTTTTAGAAAAGAAGGAGAGATAAAGAATTTCACAGACAAGCAAAATCTTAGAGTTTAGCAACACTAAACCCATGCTAAAAGAAATATTGAAAGGTCTACTCTAAATAGAAAAGCAGCAGGATGCTACAGAAATGAGAAACTCATAACTGGAAAGGTGATAACTCATGAATAACAAATAAAATAAACACGAAATTGTAAAAGAAGACATTTAAATCATTAAGAGTGGGAGAGGGAAGCAAGAAAATATAAAGTATTTTTTTCTTTTGTTTTTAATTTTTTTGTTGTCAGTAGGATGGGTTCGAGATATAGTAATGGGCTAATAGACTTACAGAAAAGGGTAACCACAAGCCAAAAACTTACAAGGGAGTCACAAAAACTAAATAAAAGCCATGATAATACAAACGAAAATTACCAAACCACAAAAGGAAGAAGAAAGGAACAATTCCAAATCAATTGCAAAAATAAGTTCAAAATGGCAATAAACGCACATCTATCATTCATTACTGTAAATGTTAATGGACTAAATGATCTAATCAAAATGCCTAGAGTGGCAGACTGGATAATAAAGCAAGAACTTTCAATATGCTGCATACAAGAGACCCACTTTAGGGAGAAGGACACATATAGATTGAGAGTGAAAGGATGGAAAGGGATATTCCATGCAAATGGAAAAGCCAAAAAAGCAAGTGTTGCAGTACTGATTTCAGACAAAATAGACTTTAAAACAAAGGCCATAAAGATAAAGAAGGACATTTTATACTGAATAAAGGAGTGATACAAGATGAGGATATTACACTCGTTAATATATATGCAACCAATATAGGAGCACCTAGATACATAAAACAATTACTAACAGAGACAAAGTGGGATATTGATGTGAATACAATCACAGTTGGAGATTTTAACACCGCATTAACATCACTACACAGATCTTCCAGACAGAAAATAAATAAGGCAACAGAGAAACTAAATAATACAATAGAAAAATTAGATTTGGTGGATATTTTCAGAGCATTACACCCCCCAAAAATAGGATATATATTCTTTTCCAGTGCACATGGACAATTTTCTAGGATTGATCATGTACTTGAGCACAATAGAAACCTCAACAATTTTAAGAAGATAGAAATTATCTCAAGCATCTTTACTCACCACAATGCCATGAAACTAGAAATCAACAACAGAGAAACAAAGGATAAAAAAAGAAAAGCATGGAGATTAAACAATATGCTATTAAAAAAACCAATGTGTCAATGAGGAAATCAAAGTGGAAATTAAAAAAATACCTTGAGACAAATGAAAATGAAAGCACAACCACTCAAAACCTATGGGACACAGCAAAGGCAGTGCTAAGAGGGAAGTTTATAGTGATACAGGCCTTCCTCAAAAAAGAAAAACAATCTCAAATAAACAATTTAACACACCAACTAAAAGAACTAGAAAAAGAATAACAAAAACCCCAAAAGGCAGCAGAAGGAGGGAAATTATAAAGATTAGGATGGAAATAAATGAAATAGAGATTTAAAAAAAAATAGAAAAAAAAATCAATCAAACCAAAAGCTGGTTTTTTGAAAAAGTAAATAAAATCAATAAAACCTCTGGCCAAACTCACAAAGAAGCAAAATGAGAGAGCACAAATTAGCAAAGTAAGAAAGGAAAATGGAGAAGTTACAACAAATAGTATAGAAATACAGAATATCATACGACAGTATTATGAAAAACTATATGGAACCAAACTAGATAACCTAGAGGAGATGGACAAGTTTCTGGAAAAATACAATCCACCAAGACTGAATCAAGAAGAAACTGACCACTTGAACAAATCGATCACTAGAAATGAAATCGAAATAGCAATAAATAACCTCCCTACAAATAAAAGTCCAGGTCTGGATGGCTTCACTGGGGAATTCTACCAAACATACAAAGAAGAAATCATACCAGTCCTTCTCAAACTCTTCCAGAAGACTGAAAAGGAAGGAAGACTCCCAAATTCATTCTATGAAGCCACCATCACCCTGATACCAAAACCAGGTAAAGACACTACCAAAAAAGAGAATTATAAGCCAAATCACTGGTGAACATAGATGCCAAAATCCTCACCAAAATATTAGCAAATAGAATTAACAACACATAAAAAAGAGTATACATCATGACCAAGTAGGGTTCATCCCAGGGACACAAGGGTGGTTCAACATACACAAATCAACCAATATAATACATCACATCAACAAGAGAAAGGACAAAAACCACATGATCATCTCAATAGATGCAGAAAAAGCATCTGATAAAATTCAACACCCATTTATGATAAAAACTCTCACCAAAGTGGGTATAGAGAGAACATATCTCAACATAATGAAAGCTATATATGACAAACCTACAGCCAGCATAGTACTCAATGGTGAAAAACTCAAAAGTTTCCCATCTGGGAAATCTGGGACAAGACAAGGATGCCCACTATCACCACTCCTATTCAACATAGTCTTGGAAGTCCTAGCCACAGCAATCAGGCAAGAGAAAGAAATCAAAGGGATTCAAATTGGAAAAGAAGTCAAGTGTCATTATATGCCAATGACGTGTTACTATATATAGAAAACCCTAAAAGGTTCACACAAAAACTACCAGAACTAATAGAAGAATTCAGCAAGGTAGCAGGTTATAAGATTAATGTTCAAAAATCAGTTGCATTTCTTTACACTAATGATGAACCAACAGAAAAAGAAAGTAAAGAAATAATCCCCTTTAAAATAGCACCCAAAGTAATAAGATATCTAGGAATAAATCTAAACAAGGAGGTGAAAGAATTATACACAGAAAACTATAAATCATTGATGAAGGAAATTAAAGAAGACTTTAAAAAATGGAAAGATATCCCATGCTCCTGGATTGGAAGAATCAATATTGTTAAAATGGTCACACTGCCCAAAGCAACCTACAGATTGAATGCAATCCCTATCAAATTACCCAGGATATATTTCACAGAACTAGAATAGATCATAATAAAATGTATATGGAAACACAAAAACCTAGAATTGCCAAAGCATTACTGAAGAGAAAGAAAGAGGCTGGAGGATTAACTCTCCCAGACTTCAGACAATACTATAGAGTTACAGTCATCAAGACAGAATGGTATTGGTACAAAAACAGACATATAGACCAATGGGACAGAATAGAGAGCCCAGCAATGAATCCACAAACTTTTGGTCAACTAATCTTTGACAAAGGAGGCAAGAATATACAATGGAATAAAGACAGTCTCTTCAGCAAATGGTGTTGGGAAAACTGGACAGCAGCATGTAAAGCAATGAAGCTAGAACACTCCCTTACACCATATACAAAAATCAACTCAAAATGGATTAAAGACTTAAACATAAGACAAGATACAGTAAATCTCCTAGAAGAAAATATAGGCAAAACATTATCTGACATACATCTCAAAAATGTTCTCCTAGGACAATCTACCCAAGCAATAGAAATAAAACAAGAATAAACAAAAGGGACCTAAAGAAACTTACAAACTTCTGCACAGCAAAGTAAACCATAAGTAAAACAAAAAGACAACCTACGGAATGGGAGAAAGTTTTTGCAAATGAAACCGACAAAGTCTTGATCTCCAGAATATATAAGCACCTCATATGACTTAATAAGAAACAACCAAACAACCCAATCCAAAAATGGGCAAAAGACCTAAACATGCAATTCTCCAAGGAAGACATACAAATGATCAATAGGCACATGAAAAAATGCTCAATATCACTAATTATCAGAGAAATGCAAATCAAAACTACAATGAGGTATCACCTCACACCAGTCAGAATGGCCATCATCCAAAAATCCACAAATGACACATGCTGGAGAGGCTGTGAAGAAAGGGTAACCCTCCTACACTGCTGGTGGGAATGCAGTTTGGTGCAGCCACTGTGGAAAGCAGTATGGAAATTCCTCAAAAGACTAGGAATAGACTTACCATATGACCCAGTAATCCTGCTCCTGGGCATATATCCAGAAGGAACCCTACTTCAGGATGACACCTACACCCCAATGATCATAGCAGCACTATTTACAATAGCCAAGACATGGAAACAGCCTAAATGTCCATCAATGGATGACTGGATAAAGAAGAGGTGGTATATTTATACAATGGAATACTACTCAGCCATAAAAACCGACAACATAATGCCATTTGCAGCAACATGGATGCTCCTGGAGAATGTCATTCTAAGTGAAGTAAGCCAGAAAGAGAAAGAAAAATACCATATGAGATCACTCATATGTGGAATCTAAAACAAAAACAAAAACAAAGAAACAAAGCATAAATAAAGGACAGAAATAGACTCATAGACATAGAATACAAACTTGAGGTTGCCAAGGGGGCAGAGAGTGGGAAGGGATAGATGGGATTTCAAAATTGTAGAATAGATAAACAAGAGTATACTGTATAGCACAGGGAAATATATACAAGATCTTATCGTAGCTCACAGAGAAAAAAATGTGAGAATGAATATTTATATGTTCATGTATGAATGAAAAATTGTGCTCTACAGTGGAATTTGACACAACATTGTAAAATGATTATAAATCAATAACAAATTTAAAAAAAGAATATCAGAAGTGAGTCTGAATCTTATTTATTATTTGGTTGCTTAGCAACTGAACCTTCTTAAAATTAATTAATTTCCATTTTCTAAACCGTGGCTGGTTTCAAAGCCCTTAGTCTTAAGGCTTAAAATGCCTCCACTTCTGGAGGCTAATGCATGAGCTCTAGGACTAGCTTCAGCAATCAAATACAGGTAGCTAAATGTTTTGATTTGGTGATGGTGACAGAGAAATGAAGGAGGATATAGAATTTTTTTCCTAATAGTAGTAGCCTTGCATTTAGGGGAAGTTACAGATACAATACCAGCTGTGGACTCTGGGCTAAAGTGTCAGCTGAAGAAGTGACAGGACGTAGCCCTCAGGAGTAGTAAGTTTCTTGTTTGGTTCCATCTCGTGAATGGAGAATGGAGTTGCAATCCTGCTGCCATAATCTCCTCCTCATGTCTATATTCCTAAAATGTTTTTCTACCTACTTTGATATTTTGTGCATTAATATTATTTTAACTCATTCGTTTTTTGAAAAAAATTGTTCTAAACTCATTACCCTTGCTAGTGAGGAAGAACCTTGCCTGATACAGACACTGAAACTAACCGAGTCTTCAGAAAATTGAGGAATCAAGGAATGATTTTTCTAGCTTGCCTAAGAATAAAGGAAGAAAGAATTCTAGCCAATATTAGAGGCTGGGACTATGGCAGCCTATGGCAAAGTATAGAATTAAAAAATAACTTGTGACTAGGCATAAAATTAACTTTGGGGGAATTGAGCTGTTGCTGGAATAAAACCTGAAAGGCATAAAGAAAGGTCACTGCTTCTAATGGTACCTGATGAATTAAAGAAAGAAGATGTACCCGCATTCTTAACTATACACCTCAGAGCATGAAATGAGTCTCAGGATTTTATGATTGTGCTAAAAGAATTGTGTGCTCTTGTAACTATTTATTAGAGATAAATGGAGTGAAAAACAAAACCAAACCAACAAACCCTCAAATTGTGACTCTAGGGATTGCTCTAACCCTGGATCAGTCAGGAAAAAAAAATCATTTCAGTTATTTTCCCAGGGAACACTTACAGGGAATCAATATTACAAGGTCAAAAAGAAGTCTTTAATAGACAGAACTTGTAAGTCCAGGAGCCATAACCACTCTTGGAGTTATTAAAATCTAGAACTTTGCAAGGGAAGCTCTGACAAACGGGGTTTCTAACCCCTTAATAGAAGCTCGTGCTTTGTTAGTGCGGGTGCCTCAGAAGGTCAGAAGAGAGTCCCCTCGAAACTGAGGCTCAGACATCTCTCTGTCTCTTTGTATGTCTGTTGCTATGACTTTTCTGAGTAGATGGCTCACTTAAGCTACCGAAAGGCAAAGGAATCAAACTTCAGTCTGCCTTGTACGCAGGACTGCTGACTCCTCAGTGTCTGAGTCAATGTCCCAATAGCATACCTCATTTTTATCTTGCTCACCCATCAGCCATCATTAGGGCTTCCTTTCTAATATCCTGACATAAGTCTTTCCATAGCCTTCACAATTTTTTTGGCTGAGGACAAAGAAGACTCAGCATGAAGGAACAAAGCACACAGCAGAGAATCAATGGAGTTAGAGCCTGGCCACCAAAACCCTGAACAATAGGATTTCAGCAAATAAGCAGTAAAAATGGGTATTGGGAGAGATAAGAAAAGAGGAGAAGGAAGAAGAAACATTTAGCTGATAATATAAAAAGGACTACTTGACATAAGCCCAAAATGAGGCTCCTTATTAGGAAATATTGCCATCTAGTGTGAACTGATTTCACGTACATCCCTATTGCCACAGTGTTGCTCGTACACTTTACTGAAGACCTAGCGTCTATGTCTGCAGAATGGGAATTTATCATTAAATTCCATAAACTTTAAAAAAAAACTGATGGAATCCTATATTATTTTAGCTAAATAGAATATTACCACACAATATCAAGAACAAAATAGCATAAACTGCAATACCTTACTAAATAAAAAAAAATAATAAATAAAAGCTTAATCCACTGACTCAATTTATTACTCTTGAGAGTTCAGTCTTGAGGTTTTCCTATGTTCTCCCTTTAGTGATTTAAGTACAAATCCTGCTGATTCTTTAATGTTACTTTCATGAAAGTGTTTTCACCTGCAGTGAAAAAGAAGAGTGTGTGTTTTATATATTTTTTTCTTTTTCTAACATTCTGCCAAATATAATTTTAAGAAATGGTTAATAGGAACTATCTTTGCAGTCTAGTCTGTAAAGAAAAAAAAAAATCAATGTTTTTTTTCTCCTAAAAGTGAAGACTAGAATGCTAAAATTCTTTATGTGACTGACATTAGAGCAGATGGTATAAATCAATAACTGTCTTTTTGTTTCGAGGTATTTTTAGAAGTAGAGAGATACATGGTATAAATAGAATAATATTCCATTTTACTTCCTTGTATAAGGCTTGCAACTAGCTCACATTTCTCAGTTACTAATTGACATGGATTTAAGATACACTGATCTTAATATAGGGCTAACCTATTATGCTTAGATAAATTTTTAGTTGTAGAATTTTTCAAACAAATAAAAACTTACTTTCAGAGAAGAAAAATAATGTGACATCTTTGCTTCTTGAAGCTTCATCTCTCATTTTGGATTTAATTTATTTTGAAAGTCCATTTTTAAATAATTCTTTCAGAGAAGATTTTTAAAAATTTGATTGGATTATTAATACTTAATTGTATTTCTTAAAGAATATTTAGCAGGTAGTAGAATCCTTTATTTGTTATCATCATATTGAAGATATAAGTTTATTTTTATCTGGTCTCTGCTTCTCCAGAAATATCCACTTTGAATTGACTTGTTGATCCATTTGGGGAACTGGATTCTGTCTTTCTGGTAAGTTCTAAGATTTTTTCTTCATCTTTGCTATTGTGCAGTGTCACTACTATATGTCTAGAAACTGATCTCTTTTTTGTTTAGCCAGAGCAGAACTTTGTGTGATACGTCAGTCTCTGCAATCTGAGTGTCAGTACTGACTTGATGGCTGAAAATGACATGTGCAGAATCCTTCATCCTTATCCCACACATGTGGAAGGAAGATAAAGATCTTTGAAAGCCTCTATATGAAATTTAGGTTTCAATATTCAGTGTAATTGTGAGAGATTTGTAAGGTACAGGTAAAGTAGAAATCATCTACCTGTACATTTTTGTTCCTTCTGCTAAGGAGCAAACAATACAACATTACTCAAGTGTTCCTTCCCAGCTTTCTGGATGTAAAGAGCTAGTTGCATTTGGGCAATTCTGGTAACTGTGATTTCTTAATTTTAACTTCCTTCTCTCTTTTTTTCCCCACTCTTAGTTTCTTCATGCTGCATGAGCTGGTGTTACCAGGACTTCTTGTCCCCCTGTGTGCATTGAGGCTTGGGGACCTTAACACAAATGGTGGTGCTCTGCAAATGCTATGCAATACAGTCCTTTGTCTCTAACCCAGACCAATAGTTCTGCCCCAATTCAAGAAACAGGAGGCCAATTTGTTAACTTTCAAGTACAGTAGAGCCTCAAACCTTTCACCTCTCTTTGCACATGGATGTATCTTGATCTCAACTTTGCCAGTATTGATCTCAGAGACTGTAGTGTTGTTCCTTGCTTTAAGTCCTAATATATTTTTTCAAATATATTTTATTCCCTTATTTTTATTCTAACTGATTTAATGTACTTTACCAATTCTAGAAATGTCTTATCAAAATGATGTTTTCAATATTACATTTGCTCCATCTGCTTTATTAGTATTTTTGGGAAATCTTTTTATAAGTTTATGCGCACATTTATCTTATCTTCATAGTTTCTTGAATTCTCTTAATTATCACCCATCTTTTAAATTTCTTATTTTGTGTTTTATAATATCCTCAGTTTTGTCTCCTAACTTATCAATTTCCTCTTCCACTGTATATGTTTTAAATGAATCTGCCTAAAGGGTGTTGCATTTGCCCTTTAGTCAAATTTCTTTAATAGAAATAAATTTTTGCCTCTTTTTCACAGCCGCTTGTAACTTTTCATATTATCTTGTTTTTTTATATATCTCTAATACTTTAATCTTTTAATTATCATAAATAAATCTATTTTTATATTTTCTTTCAGATGATAATACTATTAGCTCAAGGTCTTAGAGTTTTGATAATTTTTGTTATATCTGCTTATTCTAGATGGTGGTTGATTGCATCCTCACATATTTGCAATTTTGGATTACTCATAGTTTAGAATGTCTGTATTATCTTTTGCAACCTGGTTTGAGGAAGCCTCTTTCTGAAATACATATGTGGATCCATCTTTGGCCTCTGTATAAACATTCTATTCCAAAACCTAATTTTATAGCCCCAACATCTCTCTCATAGCAGCCATACCATATACCTCCCTTAGCAGCCACCACATTGCTTGCTATATCTGGTGTCTCACAGCCACTCTCATGTTAAATGATGAGCTAAAATGACTCACAGAATCAGTAGCATGTGGTAGTATGGCTAAGATTTATCACATCGAAAGATGCAGAGCGAGGGCAATATAAAACATATGCATCAGTGAAATCCAGAAGGGGTCAGACGCAGGCATTCAAGTCATTCCCCTACCAAGTCCCACAGGACACATTTTCTTTTCTTGTATAAACTATAAGGATGCATGCAAAATGCCTCAGCTCGAGGAAGCCCACTCAAATCTCAGAGTCCAAGTCTTTCATGGATGACTGGCCACGTTCTACTACACAACCAGCCATGATAACAGAAGCTCAGGATTCCAACAGTGAAAGCAGGTGCATCATTAACCTTGAAGTTTCCATGAAAAGCATCCTCACAGCGCCTGAAAACCTGGTACAGCATGTCACAGTGCTTCAGGTGTACAAAGCTACCATCAATCAGTAACATAAGAATATTCTCAAGATCATCCTTCCAGGGCTTGGCCAAGAGCCAATTTGGGTTCCAAGTGACTATCAAGACATGCAAGGACTAAGAAACCAACTCTGCCATGTTGATCTCTTTTCCCGCCTGCTTTTGGCTCAGTTTTTCACTTGCTTGTTTAATTCTGTTATTTGGACATTTTTCTTTCCTGTTTATAAATAACCAAAATACTGTTTAATTTTTCTTAGCATTTATAAGTGTTTTTAGAAGAAGTCTTTTTTTAGTTTTTCTTAGTTCTCCATCTTGTCCTTTTTATATTCCTTTATATGTCAGACCCTGACTTTAGATTAAATGGTTATTTGTGCACACCTGTGTAACTTGACTTTTCTCAGAGTGGCAATAAAGAGTTGATTGTGCTGAAGTTTGCTTACAGAGCATATTCAGTGCAAACAACTTACTAGTAACTTGGTATCTAACTTCTATCTATCTATCTATCTACCTTCTATCATCATCATCTACCATCAATCTTCACTTTGTTAAAGAACTGTAAGGAAAAAGTTGTAATCCCAGAAGTGAAAGAATTAAGTAAGACAAAAAAAAAAAAATTCAACTGTGATGTGTACTCTTCTGCAACTTTTTCTTTTGCATCACAAATCATTCTAGTTCAAGAAAAAAGAGGACTATTTCAAAGAGGTGAAATGTCTTTTCTACACCATCACAGAGTCACAAATTCTCCTTTAAGTTAGATTTCATTTGAATTCTCAATGGAGATAAGACTACCTTTGGAAAAATGTTATGTTATACTTAAGAACAATATTAATATTTTATATTTCGTATTCTTCACTTTGCATGCTTTGCTTAGATACATGAATTTGGAACTACTGAATTTTCACTGTAACTTATTAAGTTGTGTTTTGCACGTGTTCTACTCCTCAGTTGTGACTGGAGTTTCTCTAGAAGCATTTGTGTAACTTTCCTCTTATTAGCTGGATCCTTGTTTTTCCTGGTTCATTACTGTTTATCAAGTGAGACCTCAAGTTTTCAATTCCATAATGGCTGACAAATACATTTCTAAAAGTCTATTTAAAATACGGTTAGAATTAAAGCATAACAGCCCCAGGCAAATTACCATGATGAAGCCTGAAAATGTATTTGTCCTCCTTGTTCATTTTTTCATTCAGCACATTTATCAGGCAACTACTGTGTGGTCAGTGTGCTGTCCTAAACACTGAGGATACAGAACTGAGGAGACAAGTGAAAACTGAACTATCCTTATGGAGATTATCATATATTTTGCATCTAAATCCTTTGAGGAAAATTATCATGTAACACTAATACAATTTTTCTGTGCAGGAAAAATGACCACCTCTTGAGTGAACTTATGAAGTACTGTTTTCCTTTGACACACTTTATCCATTACAATGCCCAAAACTGACCTCTTTAATAAATAAATTTTAATACACATCTAAAAGACAATCATCCTCATGGAAATTAATTCTTGACCGAAAAATCAGATTTTTGCTTCATGACAAAACATTAATTTAAAATGGTAGAATACCATTTCAACCAGTTCTGATGGTCTGTTTACCTCTGGAAAGGAGAGCATGGGGTTGTTGCTTTTTCAGTTTAGAATACTCTTCCTGTCCTTCATAATGCAATGCATCCTTATTTAACTTTTAAGAAAGAAATCCAGTATTAAATCCTATATGCATCCTACTGGTCCCCTCTACCATCCTGAGGGAAGTAACCACCTTTCTAATGAGCTATTATTATATCATATGGTGACCTTATACATCTATCGTATTCATAGTTAGAACAAAACAGTGGTTACCAGTGGGGAAAGGAGAGTGGAGACGGACAAAACAGAGGTAGAGGATTAAAATGTACAAACTACTATGTATCAAATAAATAAGCTGCAAGGATGTTTTGTAGAACACAAGGAAAAAGGGCCATGATTTTATAAATTTTAATGGAGTATAATCCATAAAAATACTGAATCACTATGTTGTACATTTGAAACTAATATAATGTTGTAAATCAACTATACTTCAATGAAAAAATTCCACTTAACATTGTATATTGTATTAATTAACTACTTAATATTTTACCACTTTTGATAGGTTGAGAACTCCTAAAACAGTTTGTTAATGATTTGTCCATTTTTTAATTTCTCTAGTGAACTAATACTATATCATATGGTCACCTTAAAAATCTATCTAATATATTCTATTCTATTTATTATTTATTTATGTATCTATTTGTTTGTTTGTATGCTTATTTATATTACTACTCCCTTTGATAGGTTGGGAACTCCTAAGATGTGAAGTTTGTTAAGGATTTGTTCATTTTTTATTTCTCTGAAGCACAGGGCCTGATGTTGGGCACATTTTGGCTCATCTATTAATATACTGTTTTATTAAAATTTAATGAGTGATTTTCATATAAAATATCAGAAGTGCAAAGACTTTCTAAGCAATTGTCTTACCTTTGTAAGCTTAAGTAATACGATAACTTGCTTGATATGTTTCATTTCTGTTTTACTGAAATATGTTTGTTTCATTAATGTATGATATAGTTTCATTCTATAATGGAAAATAGGTTTTTTTGTTGTTGTTTTTTATTTTTTTTTTTTTTTGTATAGAAGGGTGAGTGTCTTGCCAGAATGTTGAAATTATATTATCCTTATTACTAGGAACTAGAATTGAATAAATGTGTCCTAGATACATTACAATAAATGCTGCTTCTCTTGGTAGACTTTACACATCTAAGCTCTACATGAGTGATGGATATTGTAGACAGAATGGGAGTTAAGCAGCGAAGGATCCAGGTTATGACTTTTTAAATTTTTTTTAAACAAGATAAACATATGTTAGATCTGATGCACAAGCTGTGCTTTAAAAACAAGCTTTTAAAATGCTTTATATCATTCACTTGGGAATGGGTGTTATTGTTATTCTATAGTTAAGCTTTTCTAAAATTTCCTCTTCTACACTTTTTCAGGAGGGAAAAGGTGAAGGCTCTATCCATGCTTGGTTCCCTGTGCACTGCTAGAATGGTGTTAGCACAGAGTAAGAGCTCTCCAATGAGATTCACAAATTGATGATGAAGGTCAAGTACCAGAAGTCCCTCTTTGATGGGAGATTCATATTCCAAGATGTGTACGGAGTCTCTGGTATTTCCTCAATTCAAGAATGCAAAAGCTCTTTAACTCCTGCTTTACAATCACATCCATACTCAGAACTTTTAAGGGTCTACAGTATGCAGAGATGTCCTTAGTGATGAGTCTCAATGCTTTAAGAAAAATTGTCAGGGCAGATGATTGCTCACCAAAAACTGTACATACATCAATGAGTAGACTGACAAGCTTTGTTTAGTGTCTTGAGTGATTATTAATTAACAATTTGAGTGAGTAGAACTTCAACATGACAGACAGTAAGGGCTAAATGCAGAAATAATACTGAAATATTATTCTAGAATAATCTGGGCATTTTTGAACTATACTAATACCTCTAGCTGACATTTTCAGTTTTGATATTTCCATATGTTATATCATAAAATGTTTTTAAAATATTAAAAATTAAAAGCAAAATTGTAATAGTTTTCCTATTTTGCCAAGCGGATCTCCTGTTAAACTACCAAATGAATTTATGCTCGTGCTTTAACTTATTTTATGTTTCTAATAACATTGGACATGGCTTAAAACTTAGTAGAGAAAATAGAACCTTGGTATCCATGATTATATCGTCCTTAAATCTCTGTCTCTTTTTTTTTTTCCTGTATATTAGAGCTTGTAAAAACAAAAACAGAAGAGGGGCTTGATTACAGTAGCTCAAGCAAATAAGGACTTATTTATCTCACACAAAAATAAATCTACAGTTGGTACCCTAAGACTGAAATCCTTCTCAGTAATGACAGGGAATGGTCTCCTTCTGTCTTTTGCTACATTTTCCATAGCAGTGAGTATCACACTCCAGCTATCACCAGCATTCTGGAAAAGAAGGAGAAAAAGCTTCAAGGTAGCACAGTTGACCTCTGCTTTCATCTCAGAGGCCAGAAGTGAGTTGCATGAATGCTCTTAGGTTGGGCATTTAGGAACATTTTGTGTTGAGTAGGCCAATCTACAGTATCTGTCACACTTTCTTCTGCAATGCCACTATATTGTTATCATTCCAATCCAGCAGCTGAGTTTTCTTATTCTGTACTTACTGGTTTCTCTAAATTAAAATGCATTTAAATGCTATCACCTTATAGTTGCAATGGTAATGGATATCACTACAATTCCCTATTGAATTCTCACTGAGTTTATCAAAAGCTTTTTAGAAATGAGCATCAAGAGAAATGATAAGATATATGGTATACAAGAGAAAAAAATTTCCAATGGCAGGTTTTGTGGTGGTTGAGAAACTCATTTACAGTCTATGCATTCTCTGCCATGAAGAGAAGATACAAAGAATGTTGTATTCATTGTCTCTTCCTATGATATTGGCTCCCTCTAATGCAGCTCCAATCTTTTGCTGAGTGTGATCTAAGGCAGCCAGATTTTTTTTTTTTTGTCTCTCAATGAATTCTGGTTTTTTTTTTTTTTTTGGCATCTATTCTTAGAGTACAATGGATATGTAATACGACTCGGTACAGAGGGAAATGGACAGTGCCAATGCTGTAATGCTGTGTATAGGAGTTATTTGTCAATAATCATTATGGGGAGGTGAGGTCAATATGCTCACAATGAACAACAAATGCTGGTGATTTATTCTTTCTTATTCTGATGCTGTGCTAGTGAAAAAAAAAATAACCATAAAATCATCTTTAAGCACTACCATACTTGGAGAACTTGATTGGCAGAATAATCCAATATTTTGCTTCAGAAGCCCTGCATTAGATGAATGCCTTCCAGGGCCTGAACATTTCCTTAGGGAGTATGCACACTGCACTCTAGAGAAATGCCACTGAAAAGTGGAATATATGTGTGGCTAGGAACCATTTGTACATCCAGTTTTCTGCTAGACACTGACCTGAAAACATGTCTTTCCAAAGAAATTCATGTAAAAGATGATCTGCATTGCTTATGCAAGTTGTGGTACTAATCTAGAAGTAAAATCCTGAAAACATTAATGGCAAGACAGTAAATTCTCTGTTTTATCAAGGTAGTGATGAAAAATTACTTCTTAAAAAAAAGTATTGTGATAAATAATAAAGTAAGGTTTTAAGTTTTAAGTCCTTGTAGCAGAATATCTAGAGAGATTAGATTACTTGTTTCTTATCTGTGAGCTTCATGCAGTAGAGTTAAAGGAAACGTACACCCGCCCTCCATCTCCCCTAACACTAAGAGAGTCTGGTATCCTAAATGTTACTGTATTCCATTTGGTCAGGAGATTAAGATTTATTTGTTTTTAGAAGTCATAAATTGGTCATACCTTGGCAGCCAAGAGACTATACATGGCCTATATACTTATTTTATTTGGTCTACATAAAGCAAAAAAATGAGCCAACATTTTGATTTTAAAAAACATCAAGTAAAAATCCACATTTCTGATTTCTCTTTCTGAACCAGTCGCTCTGGTTATGCTAATTCCATATTTTTGCAGAGCAACTTCAGCTGTAGTTGGGCAGCCCCGGGCCCCTGCAAATCGACATGCACTTAATCACATAGGTTGCTTCAATCCCTTATATTACCTGCCTAGCCCCTGCAGAACCATACCTGAATATGAAAAACAGAAATTAAAAAGAGATAAATAGAATGAACTACTATGATGTCAGAAGATCCTAAAACTACACACAGAAGGGGTGGCTTGATTAGTTAGAGTATTTTTCAGGATGTTCAGTAGATTGGAGTTATAAAGTGCATAACATTAATGACATCAGGCTGTGAGTCAACCAGGAGACAAAATTCTGCCCAGTGGAATGTTTAAAAAAAATTAAACAAAAAACCTAAAGTCTTGTTTTATTTGCTCCCTTTCTATGTGTATGTGTATTTATAATCTGCCATTGAGATGCAGTTGAATATTGTAAGTATCTCTGCATACAACCTTTAGATCTATTTCTTTATCAGTTCTCTACTATAAGGAATAATCACATCAGTATATGCAATGGTTAATTTTACACATCAACTCCTCTAGGCCATGGTACCCAGTTTTTGGTCAAACATTGACTCTGATGTTGCTACAAAGGCAAATTTAGATGTAATTAACATTTAAATAAGTAGACTTTGGAAGTCTTATCCAGTTGATTGACAGCCTTAAGAAAAAAGATGGAGGCCTCTCAAGGAAGAAAGAATTCTGCTGCCACGCAGCCTTTGGACTTGAGACTACAACAGCAGCTCTTCCCTGGGTCTCCAGCCAGCCAGCCTGTCCTACAGATTTCAGATTTTCAGTCCTCACAGTTGTGTGAGCCAGGTCCTTAAAATTCCTTAAAATTGACTCTCTCTCTCTCTCTCGCTCTCTCTGTCCATGTGCATACACACACACACCCTAACGATTCTGTTTCTCTAGAGAACCCTAATACACAGTGTAGATCTTACTTCTTTCCTCTGCTTCTTATGTGTCACCTGATCTAATAAAAATATTATTTTAAATTATTTATCTTACATATAAACATATATATGTATAAGGAACCTTTCAGAGCTGATAAAAATTTTAATTGGAGTAGTGATTATAGCATATACACCTGCATATTCCAGTCAAAATTTACCATACCGTCTCTCTTCTGATTCCTGTTACCTTGATTGGTTCTTTTCACTTTTGAACTTAATACGAGTGGAATCATACGAGCAACAGGTTCTCTTTTGTCCCTAGGCTCTTCCAATTATTATAGTATTGCTGAGATGAGTGTAATTTGTTGCTTATAAAAGTAGATAATTATTTTTTATTGCTGAGTACTTTCCCAATGTATAAAAATATCATGATGTATTTATCTGTTCTCTGTGAACATTTTGGTTGCTTCCAGTTTCTGACTGCTATGAAAATAGCAGTTATGAACATTTTTATACACACCTTTTGGTGCATATTTCTTCATTTTTCTTTAGTAAATTTCTAGCTGGGAAATCATAGCTTAGTAGGAGATATAAAGGTCTAAAATTATTATTTTAAAACCTGTCAAGTTTTCCAAAGTAGCTACACAATTTTATACTCCCACTTGCATGTATAGGAATTCCAGTTGCTCCTCTTAATCACACTTACAATGGTGAATATTTTGATCTATCAAAGAGACTCATTTTTCCATTTATTTTTAAAAACTTGATTTTCCACTTGTTTTGAGCTTCTTTAATACTTTCAACAGTATTTTGTAGTTCTAAGGGTAAATATCTTGAACTTCATTTCAAAATTTATTCCTAGCTATTTTACAATTTTTTGTTATTGGAACAGAATTGAAATTTTTTGATATTCCTCATTGAAGGTGTATGGAGATACAATTAATTTGTATGTATTAATCTTGTATATTTCAACTTTGTTGAACCTGTTTATTCTAATATTCTCATGGTGGATTTTTTTAGGATTTTTGTATGTAAGATTATGTCATGTGTAAGCAGAGACAGTTTTATTCTTCCGTTTTAAAATCTGAATTCCTTTTATTTATCTTTCTTGCTTAATTGTCTTGGTTAGAACCTAAAGCACATTGTTGATTAGAAGTGGCCAGAACTGACACTTGTTCTTTGCCTTGTTCTCGATCTTAAGGGGAACACATTTATCTATTTTGTATGATGGATGTTTGCTGTGGGTTTTTCAGAGATTCCCATTAGCAAGTTAAGGAAGTTCCTCTGATTTCTGAATTGCTATCATGAAAGGGTATTAGATCTTGTCAAATTCTCTGAGATAAGGTCTCTGCTGAGATGATCATGCAGTTGTTTTTTTTTTTTTATCTTTGTTTTTTCATATGGTATATTGTTACATTGATTAATTTTAGTATATTTTGCTACCTACATTCCTGGGATAAATCCCATTTGGTTATATTGTGTAATCATTTTTATATGTTGCTGTATTGAGGAAGAAAACATCAGCAAAGGTAAAACACCTGTTGCTTGCACTGTCACGCCGTTGGCTTCTGTAATCTTGCTCGCTTCTTGTATCAGCCAGTAACAGCTGTTGAGAAACTTACTGCACTTAGCCTGGAAGGTCCCTAATACCCAAGAGCCTAACATGTATAAAAGGCGGTCAAAGCTCAAGCCCGGTGCTCAGCCTTTGGAGGTGACTCTGCTGGGACAGCCCCAGTGCAGAATAAACCAGTTTTTTCTGATCCTCCGAGTGCATGCCGACTGTCTCTTCCCGCAGGCAGAATTCTCCCCTTACAGTCTTTAATTTGCTGGTATTTTCTTGAGGATTTTTTTCCCCTATATTTAAAAGGGATTTTGGTCTTCTTTTCATCTGATATCCATGTCTGATTTTAGTACCAGGGGAATACTGGCCTCATAAAATAAATTGGAAAGTGCTCTCTCTCCCCTTTAATTTTTGGAATAGTTTATAAAAGATTTCTAGTAATTCTGTTTTAAGTGTTGGTAGATTTTTATCAGTGAAACTACCTAGTTTTAAAATTACTAATTCAATTTTTATGCTGGCTTAGATATATTCAGATTACTGTTTCTTTTTCAACTGTTTCAGTAGTCTCTAATTTTCCAAGAATTTGTCAATTTCATCTACGTTTCTAGTTTGCTGGCGCATAGTCGTTCACAGTATTCTCTTAGAATCCTTTTTATATCTATAAAGTCTGTAGTGATGTTTTATACTCTCATACCTGGTTTTGGTAATTTGTGTCTTCTGGGAATTAGGGGATTTTGTTGCTTTTTTTTTTTTTTCCTGTGAGATCATATCAAAACTTTATAACCTCCATTACAAACTAAATTAGACTTACTACATTTTTTTAAGTTGTAAATTGATTTGAAAGAAAGAGTATAATACTTGGAACAGAAATAAGCAAGTCTCAGAGGAACCAATCATAACACTAATTGATTCTGGAAATGTAATGTTCCCTAACATGATTAATTTGTGTTTATTATTCATGGTAACTGAATATCTCCTCAAATGCCAGACCCAAGAAGATTCTTGCTACTTCCTGCTACAGTGGGTTCTTCGTTTTTTTTCTTCTAATCTAGTTATAGAAATATAAATTGTCTGTGACTTTCAAACTAACAATTAGCTTCCTTTTTTTTAAACCTCCCCTTTTGAGTCTTCACTCACTTGTTGCAAGAAAGAACCTTCATGCTCAGAAGACCTGTTTCAAATAAACCATCAATGTAGATTAAAAAAAAAAAGTTTGCAACCTACTTTTTTTTTTCACTTTTGTTGATCTTTTCAAAACAACAACTTTTTGTTTTGTTGATTTTTTCCCATTGTTTTTCTATTCCCTAATTCATTTGTTTTAGCCATAATAGACTTCCATTTCTCTATTTCTTTTGGGTTTAGTTTGCTGTTGCTTTTCTAGTTTCTTAAGGTAGAAGTTTAAGTCATTGATTTGAGATGTTTGATTTCTTTTAATATGTGTATTGATATCTATAAATGCCACCCAATCACTGTTTTAGCTGCATACCAAAAGTTTGGTTGAATTTTCTTTTAGTTTTCATTCATCTCAAAGTATTTTCTGTCTCCCTCATGAATACTTCATTGTCATTAAAGGGTGTAATATTTAGTGTCCACATATTAGTGAATTCCCCAAATTTCATTCTTTTGATTTCTAATTAAATTCCATTATGGTGAAAGAATATGTTTTGCATGATTTTAATCCTTCTAAATTTATTGAGGCTTGCTTTTTATCAAAGTAAGTGGTCTATCTTGATGAATTTTCCACATGCACTTGAGAAGAATGTTTATTTTTTCATTGTTGGATGGAGCATTCTATAGAGATGTGTTAGGTCCAGTTGATTTACAGTGTAATTCAAGTCATCTGTTCCCATGTTGACTTCCGCCTAGTTGTTCTAGCCACCACTGAAAGTGAGTTATGACAGCCTCAACTATCATTTTTATATTACCTACTTCTCCTTTCAGTCCTTTCAGTTCTTACTTCATGTATTTTGGAGTTCTATTTTTAGGTACATCTATGTTTACATCTTCCTGATGTATTGACTATACACACACACACACACACACACACACACACACACACACACACAAAATACAATATATGTATAAATGGAGGTACTGAAGATTGAATCCAAGACCTAAGCCTGTGCTCTACCCCTGAGCTATACCAAACCCCCACCATCCATGTTGACCTTGTTATCATCAAAATGGTCTTTTTCAGTCTCTAGCAACAATATTTTTTATCTTTAAGCCTATTTTGTCTGGTATCAGTATAGCCATTCCACTCTTTGGCTTATTTTTTGATGGTACTTTTTTTCCTCTCGTCCTTTTACTTTCAATCTATTCGTATCTTTGAATGTAAAGTGAGTCCTCGTAGACAGCATTTAGTTTGGATCTTTTAAAAAATAATCTGTTCTATAAGTCTCTAACATTAGATTGGGTGTTTTAATTTATTTATACTTGATGTATTTTCTAAAAAGGTAGGAATAACTTGTAAAATGTAGATATAATTTTCTATATGTCTTATGTAACTTTTGTGCCAAATCCAGGCTTGGTGAGGAGAAATACTCATTATATAGAATTCCTGGCTTTGAGCTGTATGCAGTAACTGGTGGACTATCGGAGTTACTGTTGTTTACATACTTTAATTTAGACCAAGAGATTAAAGAAAAATTTAATTATAGGAATTATAAGAAAATGCAATGCAGTATAAATGGTCCTCTGTTATTTTTTTAGTCACTGGCCATTGAACACATATGATATAAAACAAATTTTAAACCAGGTTATAGCTTTAAGATTTTGATTTGCAAGTTGACATGCACACTTACAGCATCTTTTGTTTTGCAAAGTATAAAGAATTTCAATATTGGTTTCTTTCTATATTTGGGATGATAATCAGTGGCGATATAATCAAATCAGTTTTTATAAGAACACTTTTTTTCACATTCTTATGATGAATTGTAAAGCAGGAGAGAAATGTGCAACTTAAATTCAGCTCTCTCATGGTTGAGCATTTTTTAATCAGCATCACCACAGGGTGTCTCATTTTCTCCTTTTGGTGTGATTCTTTTCTGTATTCAATAACAATTGTGGTTAATAATGGTTATGATAATAGACACTATACTTATTGAATTTGTATTCAGATCCAGACCCTGAGCTATTAATGTCACATTCTCATATGCTTGGATGCCTACTTTTCTTAATATCTCTACCTCTCTTTCTCTCTCTCTCTATCTCTTTGTTTCCTTAAACTCAGCCTCTTCATTCAACTATAAGAACTGCTGGTTTATAAATGTTCCTCAATTGTTAATAATAAGATTTATTTGTAAGAAAAAAAAAGGTTGTCAGTCATAAAACAGTGTGTGCTGGACTGAGATTTATTCAGTAGAAGCAAACTACACTGTGGTTCTGCTACAGCAGATGTATTAGTAAGTGTATGTATTAGTGAGTGTATATATTAGTGAGTATATGTTAGTGATTGTGTATGTATAGATATATAAAGAGGGTTTTTTAAAAGAAATTGGCTCATGCAATTTTGAAGGCTGGCAAGTCCAAAATTTGCAGGGTGGGCTAGCAGCCTGGAGACCAGGGCTAAGCCAGTGCTGTAGTTAAAATCCATGGGCAGTTGATCTGAAGACACACACAGGGAGAGCCGAAGAAGTTACAGTTCAAATTCAAAGGCCGTCTGCTGGCCAAACTTCATCTTGCTTGGGAAAGATCAGTCTTACGTTCTTCTGAGACTTTCAACAGATTGCACAAGTCTTACACACACTGCGGAGGGCAACCTGTGTTACTAAACGCTCACCAGTTTAAATATCAATCACATCCAAAAAACTCTTTACAGTAACATCCAGAATAATGCTTGACTACTTACTTAAAACCCATGGCCCGACACCTCTGTCAATGTGACACCCAAATGCTTTTCCTTAAACTGTATTTTTTTTTTAGAGTGAAGGTAGATTTATTCAGAGAGCTACCTACTCCATGAGAGCAAGTCATCTCAAAAGGCAAGAGAAAGGCCCTTAAATTGTATTTAATCTCCAAAGAAAGAAAATAACAAAGTCATACTTCAGCTTAATGGAATACAAATGCTCTGCATACATAGAAAACATAATCTTCGCCCAGAAGAGGATGGAAACTCCTAGAGTGATGTTTATTCTTCTTGATATCCCATAACTTACATACCATGATGTAAAGTTAAGAATATTTAAATACATACCATGATGTAAAGTTAACAATATTTAAATACTATGATAGAATTCAGCACATCTTATGTTATATGACAGGGGAATAAGAGAATGGAGACAACAAAACTATTTACATATAAATGTATATATTAATATATACAAAATGCATACTACATATATATCACACAGATAGACTTGCACATATAAATGATATATACTGTGCATATGTATATGTATATCATGCATACATATTCATAACATTACATTTCAAGGTGTTCATTTGATCATCATATGTCATAACTTTACATGTATAATAAAAGTGTTCTTTTTGTGGTCCATGTATTATACAATTAATTGTTCCATAGAAAAGCATTAAAGATACAATGAAAAGAGATAGAACTTGAAGAAGGTGGTCTAGTGTTGCTTACCCATGTGTGGCACTAATCATTTTAAGGTCAAAACATGACATAAGAATATATTGTAGCCTGTTCCAACTTTAGCATCTTTGTGATTTTAATCTCAAGTTGCAGTCCTGGCTGAGAAAAAAAAATGAAATAAATAAAAATTGATCAACATCTGAAATTCTCATATATTGAAACTCTGTCATTTTTGAGGTGAGCCTTGTCTTGCATGAAAGATTCTTTTTTCTAATCACCAGAACACTGCCTTGTCCATCCCCCTTACCTGCACAACCAGCTGTGGCCAGGTGTTGAAGTTCTTCACACACAGAGGTCTGAACAGCCTGTTCATCCAGCCCATGCAGTTTGCATTGCTCAGACCTGCACCAGTTACAAACATTCACCTACCTGCATACACCTGCTGAGACAGCTGCAAGAGGCTAGTTCTCATTAGGGGGTATTTTGGTCCCTAAAATATCACTTCTTTTGCCAGTTTCTCAAGGTTTTCTTGCCAAGGCCTCATGTGTTAGAGTATGAAGGTAATCATTTTGCATATGCTCCTAAAATCCAAGTTTTGAAACAATTAGGAAGTAGATATAGAATGAGCTAGAGATCAAAATACACACAAAATGTGTTATGTTGTTATGTTTTTATAGGAGTCTCCAGCTTGTGTCTGAGACACAATATTTCCTTCATCACCACCCTGGACATTGGGACCCACTGAACAAGATGGGCAGTTTTCCAGCCAGCTCTGCAGAAGATTACACTCTTCCCTGGATAGGGTTGTTAAAGATGTGAAGCAAAAATCTTATATTTTATGTATGTAAATTGTTAGAACCATAATGAAAAATTGTCATTATCTTATAAACTTAAGCATGCACACTCCTGTTATTATGTGAGGACATTCATAGCAAAATTATACAAATGCACACACAAATCCTCATATATACTCCTGTTTTATGTTTACCTTTTTACCTTGTATAAAGATATATGCATATAAATTATGGGCAGATATGTGGAGAAGGTTGGCACTGATACTGCTTAAATTATGTTATTTTTAATATGCACCGGCATATATTATTGGATAAAATATGAAAGTTATAAATACATAACAATGCTCATTTTGTTCTGGGAAACATGGTATGTCTTGTTCTCATGCTCATCAACCATATATTCACAATATTTTATGTTCACAGAAGATTTGGCCCATCCTGACTGGGAGCAACATGATTTACTTTCAGTGTGAGCTGTGACTCAAGCTCTAAATATTATTTAATGATGCCAATGTGCCCCACATGTTTGAGGGCTACAAAAACAGCTAGAGATACAAATACAGCTCTGAAGATGCTTCCTATGAAATAGAAGGAGGAGGATATGGAAACAAATGCAGTGAAGTTCTATACATGCTACGGTATGAATTTGTATAAGATATACTAGAGGTAGAAAAGCGAGAGCAACAATTTCCATTTGAGAATGTTATGTCAGGAATGGCTTCCTAAATGCACTGTAACTTGAATACAGTCACAAGCTACAAGGTGATTTTCCGGGGCTGACTGATGTGGAGAAAGATTTTCTTGGAAGGAGATTAGGGGAATCAAAGACTCAAGAAAATCTGAATAATCAAAAGCTCTGGAGGCCATATTTTTGAAAGACAAAAAATATTTTAGTTCATAGATATCTTTAAGGAAAGAACAACCAGAAATATAACCAAGGATTCACATTTCTTTAACATCAGAAGGGAAAATAGCATGAGATAGAAAAGTAGCATTATTTGGACTTCAAATTTAAAATATTTAAAATGTGAATCTTTCATATGAACAGGAAAAGAAAATTCACCATTCATTTTTTTCTTAAGCATGCATACATACTGGTGAATTTCATTATGGCCGAGGGAAAAATCTCATGATTCTGTACTCTTTTAAATCAGATACCCTGTATTTTCAAAACCTTTTTGAATTTCATGCATTCTAGCCCATTAATGGGAAAGGTGTTTCTTGGTATTAGTCTATAACATCACCATTGTGGTGGAACCTGGCATATCTCACCAGCCTCAAAAGCTAATACAACATTTTCATGGAAACAAACTAAATATGTAAAATATGATTGTTTTATTATTACCTACATATTAATAGTTTCAGTATAAAACAGTAAGCAATTTATTATTTTTTTTAGTTCTTATTTTTTACTGAAGTGTAGTGATTTACAATGTCAGTTTCATGTGTACAGCAAAGGGATTCAGTTATATACATATTTTTTTCAGATTCTTTTCTATTATAGCTCATTACAAGAAATTGGATATATTTCCTGGTGCTATACAGTAGGCTCTTGTTGTTTATCTATTTTATATATAGTAATATGTATCTATTAGTCCCAAACTTCTAATCTATTCCTCCCCTTCTTTTCCTCCTTGGTAACAACAGTTTGTTTTCTCTGTCCATGAGTCTATTTCTGATTTGTAAGTATTTTTTTTTTAGCTCCACATGTAAGTGACATCATATGAAATTTGTCTTTCTCTGACTTAACTTCACTTAATATGATAATCTCTAGGTCCATCTATGTTGCTGCAAATGGCATATTTCATTTTTTATAGCTGACTAATATTCCATTGTGTGTGTGTGTGTGTGTGTGTGTGTGTGTGTGTGTATATATATATATATATATATATATATATATATATATATATATATATATATACATACATATACACCACACCTTTATTCATTCATCTGTGAATGGATATTTAGGTTGCTTCCATGACTTGGACATTGTAAATAGTGCTGCTGTGAACATTGGGGTACATGTGTTTTTTTCAAATTAGAGTTTTCTCTGGATATATGCCCAGGAGTGGGATTGCTATATCATATAGTAAGTCTATGTTTAGTTTTTTAAGGAACTTCCATACTGTTCTCCATAGTGGCTGCACCAAACTACATTCTCACCAACAGTGTAGGAGGTTTCCTTTTTCTCCACACCCTCTCTAGTATTTATTATTTGTATACTTTTTAATGATGGCCAACAGTAAGCATTTTATACTTCCAAGGTTGATATGAGAAAACACATGAATTCATATCTATATCTATATCTATATATATGCAATACTCAACTTACCATGTAGTGTAATATTTAAAAACTCCAAATGCAAAATAAGCATAATACAGAGAATAACATAATTTTGAACAGAAAGGGAAAATGTCTCACAAAGCCCATATACTTTTCATCTAGCAGCTAATGTGATATTTATAAAGCTGATTGAATAAGTTTGATTTTCTAGCTTCCCACTGGCCTCACATGGTGAATCTTTGGCTAAAAGTTACCAGTTGCAAAGAAGGGTTGGGTCTGTAGAACACATCAGTAGTGAGAAGTGAACAGTCTAACTGAGAGGGCACATTTACTTTAAAAATGTAGCCATGATGTAGTAAAGAAAACCACAAATGTTGTGTCAGTTATAACAATCCTTAAGCACAAGAGTAGTTGAATTGTGTTAAATATTTCTTGTTTACTGAAGCAGCACATTAAGAAAGCACTCTGATTCATTAATTTGTTTTTCAAATTGCAACTGTAATAATCTCTTCAAAGATGAAGATTGATTATACCACTTAAATGCTTCAAAATTTTCAGTAAATTCCTATTGCTCTTAGGAGTTAATCTCTCACATTAAAATACTTTTCTTTTTATTGCTGGAAGATTTTGCCTCTAATTTCATGTAGTAAATCATAACAATCTCACTTCCTCAAGGATATCTCCCCTGAACCTTTCTAGATCAGGTAATTTCTCCCTATCATACAATCTCAGAGTATTTTTCTTCTTTTGAAATTTTCATCACTCATAGATGCTTCTTTAATGACTGTCTTCTTACTGAGACTTGAAAATCCGTGAGGTCAGATATATGATTGCTTTCATCAAATTGCTATTTAATGAATTAATTGGTACCTAAATGTAATTTATACATTTGATTTAATTTTATACCTTTGATTTGAAATACCACCAAACTAGAAAAACCTGATATGTCTTTAGCAATGCACAAAGAAAAACAAATGAGTGCTATAAAGACCAAGGTGAAACTTCTACTAAAGAAAGTGAAACAAAACAATTTTCGAGTATTGATGGTTAAATTATTGCTAAACTCTTATAACAATTGTTATTAACTATCAGACTAATTGAGCTGTTTTAAAACAGAATAAATGAATTAATCATGCTCTGAAGCACACCTAAAAATTTACTCACAGGTATTTCATTTCCTAATGTTTTAAAAAATGTAATATTTTGGAACTGGGAGACCAGGCTAGACAGGAAACAAAAGCCTTCCTTGTACTATATGAAGGTTGTGTTTCAAGACACCTGTATCAATTTCCTATGATTGTTATAACATTTTAGAAACCAATTTAGTGGCCTAAAACAATATCAGCCTGGACCTCAGAGGTCTAAACTGAGTAGGCAGAGCTGTGTTCCTTCTGGCAGCTTATCAGAAGAGTCCATTTCTTTGCTTTTTGTGGTTTATAGACACTGTCAGCATCCCTTGGCTTGTGTTCACACATTACTTAGAACCTTGTTTTCATGATAACAGCTCCTTCTCTGACTCACTGTCCTGCCTCTCTCTTCTCCTTATGTGCAGGCATATGGGTCCACTTGGATAACCTCGGGTTATCTCCCTGTGAGCTGGCCTTGAGATAAGTAAAGGCCATGGGACCCAAGGCCACGATTACAGTATGTTTGTAGTATGAAGTAAATAGTGATTGTACGCATGCACCT